>NW_026973689.1:5000-7500 GCF_035594125.1 Scylla paramamosain | reverse complement strand
ACACATTGCCCCCACTCCCACCATCCTGGGCCTCATATTTGAAGAAAACCTGCAAAAAAAAGTTAGGAGAGAGAGAGAGAGAGAGAGAGAGAGAGAGAGAGAGAGAGAGAGAGAGAGAGAGAGAGAGAGAGAGAGAGAGAGAGAGAGAGACTGAAAAAATCAAAGAAAACTATTTCAGATTCAAAAAATAAAAATAAACAACAACTACTACTACTACTACTACTACTACTTAACTAGCATCAACCCAAATCCCATAGTTCTTGTATTAGTAGTGGTAGTAGTAGTAGTAGTAGTAGTAGTAGTAGTAGTAGTAGTAGTAGTAGTAGTAGTAGTGGTGGTGGTGGTGCCTCTGCTGGTGGTACCACCACTACTACTACTACTACTACTACTACTACTACTACTACTACTACTACTACTACTACTACTGCTGCTGCTGCTGCTACTACTACTGTTCTCTGGGATGGTGGTGGTGGTGTTCATCTTGCAATTGTTGTAGTTAGGAGGAGGAGGAGGAGGAAGAGACAGACAGACACTTACACAACTTATAAAATACTACTACTACTACTACTACTACTGTGTGTGTGTGTGTGTGTGTGTGTTAGTTTTAGTAAATAAAATAATGAAATAATTACATATTTATTTATTTATTCCAAAACCACAATCAGAGAGAGGGAGAGGTAGTTAGTGAGATTACATATATATAATTACATGTAAATATTATATACATTTCTAGTTACATATATTATCTAATTACACAAGACTAGTTTCCTTAAGATGACAAGAATTACATTAAAAAATCAATTACATTTATTATTATTATTATTACTTAACAACTAAACAACAACAACAACAACAACAACAACAAGAGGAGGAGGAGGAGGAGGAGGAGGAGGAGGAGGAGGAGGAGGAGGAGGAGGAGGAGGAGGAGGAGGAGGAGGAGGAGGAGGAAGGAAGAAAGGAAGAACTGGACACACACACACATTTTTTTTTTACAATATAATGCCTTTGAGCTGAAGCCTCCTCCTCCTCCTCCTCCTCCTCCTTCTCTGCCTCCTACAGCTCCATCTGGTATTCTTCCCTCCACTGTCCCCTCCTGCAAAACAACAACAACAACAACAACAACAACAACAACAACAACAACAACAACAACAACAACAACAACAACAACAACAACAACAACAACAACAACAACAACAACAACAACAACAACAACAACAACAACAACAACAACAACAACAACAACAACACACACACACACACACACACACACACACACACACACACACACACATGCACCTTACTGCAGCCCTTCGGAAGTGTATGGTTCTTGGAGTGCGTGGATGGCGTGTATGGAGGGGAGGGCTCTCTCCATCCACAGGGGGAGGGTAGCCTTCCAATCACTGGAGTTACTGAGAGAGAGAGAGAGGAAGTGGCAGATTAGACACGGAAGGTCCAAGAGGTAACGGCACAAACTAACAAAAAACAGGCAGTTGTACACAAACCCGCACAAAGAAAAAAACAAAAAAAGGGAAGGATAGGGTGGGGTTTGGGGGTGTCTGGGAGAGAAAGTGGTGTGTGTGTGTGTGTGTGTGTGTGTGTGTGTGTGTGTGTGTGTGTGTGTGTGTGTGTGTGTGTGTGTGCGTGCGTAGGAAGGAGAGAGAAAGAGAAAGAAATAATGAACACACACACACACACACACACACACACACACACACACACACACACACACACACACACACACACACACACACACACACACACACACACACACACACACACACCGGTGTTTGTGATGTTGTTTCTTGTTAGCCGAGTGGTGGTGGTGGTGGTGGTGGTGGAGGGAGTCAACCTCCATGTCCACACCTGAAGGGTGGTACCCACTCTTGTGTGTCAGGTCGTGCACTGTGGCCATGTGACCTCTGACCTGAGTGTGACCCACTGTGACCTGGGCCCACTGAGGCTTGCTGCTGCCTGATCTGTGGGATTAGTTGAGTTTAAAAGGGAGTTTTTACACACACACACACACACACACACACACACACACACACACACACACACACACACACACACACACACACAAAAATAACAATATCATCACCATCATCGGCTTACTTGTGGCGGCCATGTCAGACGGGCTGCTGAATATGAAATCATTATACTGCAATGTCTTAATTGTGTTTTTATTTTGTGTATTGCCTTTTATTTCATTGATTGTTTGCCAGATTTCTTTTGTGTTGCTTCTGAAATTACTAAATATTTGACCACAACAGTTGGATCAGGCAGCACGCATAACTTGGGTTAGGTTGTTCCCACATTGTTTGAATATCATGTGTGAAATGTGACCAACTTTATACATCTTAAAAAGCTTACATTTATATTTAGTAGAATTAATTATTCCGGTAGTTAGCCATGCGTTTTGGAGTCTTTTTTCTGTTATATATTTGGTTTTTACTGGAAAGCATTTGTTATAGAGTTCGTAAACAATATTAAAGAATGGGTT
>NW_026973688.1:975000-982500 GCF_035594125.1 Scylla paramamosain | reverse complement strand
CCATGTGAGATTCAGTGAGTCAATGTGCACTCCTCTCTCATTCACCAGTTAGTGTATGTAGAGGAGACGCGCGCGCACACCCACCCACACCGACATCCACCCCAACAGCCACCCATCCACACACACACACACACACACACACACACACACACACACACACACACACACACACACACACACAGAAAGAAAAGAGAGAGAGAGAGAGAGAGGAGAGAGAGAGAGAGAGAGAGAGAGAGAGAGAGAGAGAGGAGAGAGAGAGAGAGAGAGAGAGAGAGGAGAGAGAGTCAGGAAGATGAAAAAGTGTGTATTAAAAGTCAATATTTGGCAGCAAGGTGTTCGATAAAGAGGAAATAATCCGTGAGGCGAGGATTTATGAGGGGAGGGAAAGACAGGAGCAGGAGGAGGAGGGAGGAGGAGGAGGAGGTCATATAGGTAATCTTCGCAGAATTAGTTAAACATTAATTTTGCGACCAATTCTCTCTCTCTCTCTCTCTCTCTCTCTCTCTCTCTCTCTCTCTCTCTCTCTCTCTCTCTCTCTCCTCTCCCCGCTTTCTTTTCTTTTTTTTTCGTGTGTTGGCTTGGCACTCTTCTGATTTTCTAGTCTTGTTTTTTTTTCTTTTTTACTTTTATTAGTTTCTTTTTTGGGAGGGGGCGTGTTTATGTGGGTGTCTATCTGGCTGGTTGGCAGACTGACTGACTGACTGACTGACTGACTGACTGAATGGTTGACTGGCGAGATGGTTTGTTGAGTGACTCTAATTAGTTGGCTGACAATCTGGATGTTTGACTGACTGACTGACTGAATGACTGACTGACTAGCTTATTGACCTTTTAGCGGCGTGTGTGGGTGGTTGCATAACTGACCACGTGACTGACGGGCTGACGCACTATCTGACTGCGGTGAGTGAATGTTTGAGTGACTGACTGACCGATACCGCCGCGTCCTCTTGGGCCTGCAGGTCTCCACGAGTTATCGTCACCTCAAGGGTGAGTGGGATGCCGGAGGGAGACCTGGACACAGAGGCTGGCAGGTCCGCCGAGGCCAGCAGGAGCCTGGCGCTGGAGGCCAAAGGAGCCAAGACGCAGCGGAGGTCCAGCGCTGAGAAGGGCAAGGAACGGCACTCGGCCGGAGAACAAGAGAAGCGACAGTCTCCATCAGGTGAGTGGCGGGCGGCCTTCTCTTGGGTGGCGGCGGTGGTGTGACATGTGAGTTGCGTCACGCTGCTCCCTGCGGCGTCATGTTCACTCATTCTTCCTCTCCCAACAGACCCGCACAGGCCCATCAAGCTGAAGGTGATTCCCCGCAACGTGACCGTAGGGCGCGGCATCGGCTTGCCCATGGGCAGTCCCCTGGCTGCCGCCCGCTCCCCACATGTGCTTTGTGCCCCCTCGCCTGCCTGCACCCGCGCTACAAAACACTGCCCGTCGTTCACTCCTCGGGTGGCCACACACTTCTCCGTGGCACGCCCACCTTCCAGCAGGCGCCCACGTCCTTTGCCTCCGTGGCGCTGCGGTATGGGCGGCGGTGCAGCTCCCCACAGACGCCCCAGTTGACCGGCTGTGCCTCCTGCACGGCGGCGCTCCACTCCGCCAGACCTCTCCTTCGGGCCCCAGGGTCCCCGCGACTCACCTCCAGCAGCGGCGACCACTGGAGTGCCTTTATCAGCAAGAACCACCGCACCCAGAGTGTCGGGGCCGCCGTGCCGGCCCGGGGAGATGGACTGGCTGCCCGCGCCGTCACCCTGTTCCAAGTAGAGCTCCTGGTGCTCGGTGTCCACGGACAACGACTCTGGTCCCTGCTGGTGAGTACCCCTGCCCTTTATGTAGTGCCTGCTGGCTAGTACTTCGTCCTTTCCCTAGTACCTTCTGGTGCGTACCTTTGGTCTTTGTGTGACACCTGCTGGTGAGTACCTTTCTCCTTTTTTTTATGTAGGAAGGACACTGGCCAAGGGCAACAAAAATTCAAAAAAAAAAAAATACCACTGAAATGCCAGTCCCATAAAAGGGTCAAAGAAGTAGTCAAAAATTGAAGAATAAGTGTCTTGAAACCTCCCTCTTGAAGGAAATCTAGTCATAGGAAGGTGGAAATACAGAAGCAGGCAGGGAGTTCCAGAGTTTACCAGAGAAAGGGATGAATGATTGAGAATACTGGTTAACTCTTGTGTTAGAGAGGTGGACAGAATAGGGGTGAGAGAAAGAAGAAAGTCTTGTGTAGCGAGGCCGCGGGAGTAGGGGAGGCATACAGTTAGAAAGATCAGAAGAGCAGTTAGCATGAAAATAGCGGTAGAAGACAGCTAGATATGCAACATTGCGGCGGTGAGACGGAGGGGCTGAAGACAGTCAGTTAGAGGAGAGGAGTTGATGAGACGAAAAGCTTTTGATTCCACCCTGTCTAGAAGAGCAGTATGAGTGGAACCCCCGAGATATGTGAAGCATACTCCATACATGGACGGATAAGGCCCTTGCACAGAGTTAGCAGCTGGGGGGGGGGTGAGAAAAACTGGCAGAGACGTCTCAGAACACCTAACTTCATAGAAGCTGTTTTAGCTAGAGATAAGATGTGAAGTTTCCAGTCCAGATTATAAGTAAAGGACAGACCGAGGATGTTCAGTGTAGAAGAGGGAGACAGTTGAGTGTCATTGAAGAAGAGGGGATAGTTGTCTAGAAGGTTGTGTCAAATTGACAGATGGAGGAATTGAGTTTTTGAGGCATTGAACAATACCAAGTTTGCTCTGCTCCAATCAGAAATTTTAGAAAGATCAGAGGTCAAGCGTTCTGTGGCTTCCCTGCGTGAAATGTTTATCTCCTGAAGGTGTTGGACGTCTATGGAAAGACGTGGAAAAGTGCAGGGTGGTATCATCAGCGTAGGAGTGGGATAGAACAAGAAGTTTGGTTTAGAAGATCATTAATGAATAATAAGTAGAGAGTGGGTGACAGGACAGAACCCTGAGGAACACCACTTTTAATAGATTTAGGAGAAGAACAATGACCGTCTACCACAGCAGCAATGAAAACGGTCAGAAAGGAAACTTGAGATGAAGTTACAGAGAGAAGAAGTTACAGAGAGAAGGATAGAAGCCGTAGTAGAGGGTAGTTTGGAAATCAAACTCTATCAAAAACCAGACTCTATCAAAAGCTTTTGATATATCCAAGGCAAGAACAAAAGTTTCACCAAAATCTCTAAAAGAGGATGACCAAGACTCAGTAAGGAAAGCCAGAAGATCACCAGTAGAGCGGCCTTGACCGGAACCCATTCTGGCGATCAGGTAGAAGGTTGAGAAGAGATAGATGTTTAAGAATCTTCCTGTTGAGGATAGATTAAAAAACTTTAGATAGGCAGGAAATTAAAGCAATAGGACGGTAGTTTGAGGGATTAGAACGGTCACCCTTTTTAGGAACAGGCTGAGTGTAGGCAAACTTCCAGCAAGAAGAAAAGGTAGATGTTGACAGACAGAGCTGAAAGAGTTTGACTAGGCAAGGTGCAAGCAAGGAGGCACAGTTTCGGAGAACAATAGGAGGGACCACCCATCAGGTCCATTAGCCTTCCGAGGGTTTAGGCCAGTAAGGGCATTGAAAAACATTATTACGAAGAATTTTAATAGGTAGCATGAAGTAGTCAGAAGGTGGAGGAGAGGGAGGAACAAGCCCAGAATCGTCCAAGGTAGAGTTTTTAGCAAAGGTTTGAGCGAAGAGTTCAGCTTTAGAAATAGATGTGATAGCAGTGGTGCCATCTGGTTGAAATATAGGAGGGAAAGAAGAAGAAGCAAAGTTATTGGAGATATTTTTGGCTAGATACCAGAGGTCACGAGGGGAGTTAGATCTTGAAAGGTTTTGACACTTTCTGTTCATGAAGGAGTTTTAGGTAAGTTGGAGCTAACAGACTTGGCATGGTTCCGGGCAGAAATCATAAGAGTGCATGAGATTCTGGTGATGGAAGGCTTAAATACCTTTTTGTGGGCCACCTCTCTATCATGTATAGCACGAGAACAAGCTGTTGTTAAACCAAGGTTTGGAAGGTTTAGGTCGAGAAAAAGAGTGAGGAATGTATGCCTCCATGCCAGACACTATCACCTCTGTTATGCGCTCAGCACACAAAGACGGGTCTCTGACACGGAAGCAGTAGTCATTCCAAGGAAAATCAGCAAAATACCTCCTCAGGTCCCCCCAAACTAGCAGAGGCAAAACGCCAGAGGCACCTTCGCTTAGGGGGATCCTGAGGAGGGATTGGAGTGATAGGACAAGATAAAGATATGAGATTGTGATCGGAGGAGCCCAACGGAGAAGAAAGGGTGACAGCATAAGCAGGATTAGAGGTCAGGAAAAGGTCAAGAATGTTCAGCGTATCTCCAAGACGGTCAAGAATGCGAGCAGGGTGTTGCACCAATTTGCTCTAGGTTGTGGAGGATAGAAAGTGAAGGCTTGTTCACCAGGATGGTCAGTGAAGGGAGAGGAAAGCCAAAGCTGGTGGTGAATGGAGATCTCTGCAAAAGGGAAGAGAGTCAGAATGTGCTCCACTTTGGAAGTTAAGTAGTCAAAGAATTTCTTATAGTCAGAGGAGTTAGGTGAGAGGTATACAGCGCAGATAAATTTACTTTGAGAGTGAGTCTGTTTTGAGAGTGAGTGAGTTTTGAGAGTGACTCTGTAGTCGTAGCCAGATGGTGGAAAACTCGGGAAAGATTCAAGAGCGTTGGCACGAGAGCAGGTTAAGTCATTGCGGACATAAATGCAACATCCAGCTTTGGATCGAAAATGAGGATAGAGAAATTAGGAGGGAACAGAAAAGGGGCTACTGTCAGTTGCCTCAGACACCTGAGTTTCAGTGAGGAAAAGAAGAATGAGGTTTAGAAGAGGAGAGGTGGTGTTCTACAGATTGAAAATTAGACCTTAGACCACGAATGTTGCAGAAGTTACTGAAAGAAAAAGTTGAGGGGGGATGTCAAGGACACTTAGGGTCGTCGACAGAAAGGCAGTCCGACCTGGGGACATTTATGGTCCCCTCCCCAGATGGGGACTCCGAGGCTGGTGTAGGAGTCGCCATAATAATTTTGAAATTTTTGAGTGAAGTGTGTGTGTGTTATTAGGTGCTTGTAGTTTTTGTGTTGAGGAAGAGAGGTTGTCTTTAGAGGGCAGGCTGTGACTGCTCCCTTGTGTTGAGACACAAAAGGGAAACGTTCAGTGAGGTCACAGGTGGGTTTAATGATAAGTTCACAGCACCCCATAAACAGTGCTTTAGACCTCACTGGGAGTAAATTATCGTTTCGGCAAGTGTCTACTGCCTCCTCCTTTAATAGGTTGATAGTGGGTGTCTTGGATGGTTGGTGGAATGATGGAAGGACTAGGACGGAAGGATAGAAGACTAGGATGCACTAGGATGACTGATGAAAGGATGTCAGGTCTTGGATGGTTCACAGTGGATTGTCAGGATGGAAAGTATTGATTGTGTCAGTTTTTCTTCGTACTGTGAACTTCAGAGGGAAAATTTTTGAAAAAAAAAATGCCTCGAGAGGAATGTGTCCAGAGGGGAGAATGTTTAAAGGAGAAAATGATTAGAGGGAAAAATGAATAGAAGGGAAAATGTGCACAAAAGGAAAATATCAAGAGGGAAACACCACTACACAGGAAAATTACTTGAGGGAATCATGTCTACAAAGGAAAATATCTAAAGAGGAAAAGGACTAGAGAGGAAAATAATTACTAAAAGGAAAATGACAACCAAGAAAATTGCCAGAAAGAAAAAAATAAAAGGAAAACTGTTCAGTGGGGGAAATGTGTACTCGAGAAAATAACGAGAGAAAAAATGACGATAAAAAAATGGCGAGAGGAAATTTAAATAGAAAAATTACTCCTTTTTTTCGATATGGTTCCTGTGACATCGTTGTAGTGTGAAAATACTCCTATCAGTCAATACAACAAGTGTGACTATTAATATTAAGGTCATACAAGGCAGAGAGCGTTGTAATTCTATCTAGACTCTTGACCTCAGCTGACAGTCTTAACAAGGCCCTCACATCCTCTTTCTCTCTCCTTCCTTTCCCCCCTTCCTCCTCTTTACCTTCTTTCTTCCTCCTGCTCTTTCTTCCTGTTCTTCCATATTTTCTTGTCTAACACTACCTGGTTTCCTTATTTTCTTATCCTCTCCTCATTCTTCTCCTCCTCATCTTTCTCTTCCTCTTTCTTCCTCTTACTGGTTGCTTTTCTTTCACGCGTTCTGCTTTCCTAACTTCTTCCTGCTGTCTCTTTACTCCTTTCCTACTCATTCCTCCTTCTCTTCTTATTCCCATCTATTTTTCTTCTCTTTCTTCCTTTTTCAGTCTTTCTTCTCTTCCTCCCCCATCCTATCTTCTGCCTTTCCTCCTCTTCCTTCTCACATCTTTTACTCTAATTCTTTTCCATCTACTCTTCAAATGTTCCTTTCCTCGTGTTTCCTTACGTCTCTACTAGTCATAATCTTCATCAGTAATCTTCCTACACCTTGCCTTTTCTCCACTGCCTTTGTATCACTCAGTCCCACAGTGAGATGGATGAAAATGATGAAAGGTGATGGAAATATTGATCCTACTCTATTCATGGGGCTACAGAGGGAGGCGCACCAAATGAAAGTGAAAGAGAGCTCGCCAAAACCGTAGATTTACACCCTTGTTAGCTGGCAGGGGAGAGAGGTCGTGAAGCAGTGCTCATGGCCTTGTTAGAGCCAACGAGAGTGAGTCAGCGAGTCAGCGGGTGAACTTGAAGAACGAATGTGAAGAAGATCGATATGGCTAGAGAGAGAGAGAGAGAGAGAGAGAGAGAGAGAGAGAGAGAGAGAGAGAGAGAGAGAGAGAGAGAGAGAGAGAGAGAGAGAGAGAGAGAGAGATTATGTAACAGTAAGAATCGTGAGAAATATGCGTGAAATATTTGCAAAGTATGTAAGGTAAAATAACATAGAGGTTGCAGAGGTATTACACACACACACACACACACACACACACACACACACACACACACACACACACACACACACACACACACACACACAACACAAAGTTTCCATGATAGTTATAAACAAATTTCTATAATCTTCTTACCTCCTCCTACACCTCCACCACCACCACCACCACCACCACCACCACCATCACCACCACATACTCCTCCTCCCTCATTATCTTATCATCTCATCTACTGATCCATTTCACTCTCCTCTCCCCACTCTTGGTCTTCCCTGCAGGACTTGCCCTCATTAGAGGCAGGAAGGAGGAGAGTAACGGTTTGTTACAGGTGTCTTTCCTCCCCCAAGTGATGATACAGGTTGTCACGAAGCTGATTAACCTGGCGCAAGTTGTCAAGTAAGCCTCTTACCTGTGTGTGTGTGTGTGTGTGTGTGTGTGTGTGTGTGTGTGTGTGTGTGTGTGTGTGTGTGTTTGCGCGCGCGCGCGCGCGTGCTGCAGCTCTTACCTGTGGGTGAGTGGAGGGCACCTGGCTTCCCCGTGCCTGGAGTGTGTTCTTCCGCCATTCGAGGAAACA
>NW_026973688.1:950000-970000 GCF_035594125.1 Scylla paramamosain | reverse complement strand
AACCATACTAAATGAATGTATCTTACAAGTAGACAAAATAAAATTCCTTGGTGTAATTTTTGACAAACACCTAACTTTTAAGCACCATATCTCCAATCTCTGTCTACGGCTATCCAGAATCATTCCCCTACTTCTCAAAGTAAAACACTTTGCCCCAATTAAAATTCTTAAATGTCTGTACTATGCTCATATATACCCACACCTTACCTATTGTAATCCTATCTGGTCCCAAACCTACCCTTGTCATCTATCCCAGGTTAATATACTTCATAAGAAAATTATTAGAATATTAACAAACAGTGATTTTAATGAACATACTCAACCATTATTTAAAAGTCTCAATATCCTAAAACCTTGCTGATTTATCTCAACTCTCCATTGCATCATTCATGTACAAAACATTAAATTTAAGTAACTACATTACACAACCTTTGCACAATTACCAAACTCGAAACCAGTATTCACTCTACATTCCCAGACCTAGTTTAACACTGTTCAAACACTCCACCATGTATATAGGACCTAAGATTTGGAATTATTTACCAGGTGATATAAAACAATCAAAGAGTCTATCCTGCTTCAAAACAAAATTAAAGAGTCATTTGTTATACGCTTATTAGTTATACACATGTTATACGCTTGTTATATGTTATATGCTAGCTCATCAGACATTACCCTCATGTACTAGTATCATCACAGTAGTCAATAATTCATTGTGAAATGGAAATAGTGAAAAGTATATCTATTAATATACTATATTTTCTTGTATCTTATTTATTCAACTTTCTCCTAGTATTGATTAATTCTTCATGCATTTACATTGTATTATTAGTGTCAGTATCTTTATTCTTCTTCTTCTTCTTCTTCTTCTTCTTCTTCTTATTATTATTATTATTATTATTATTATTATTATTATTATTGTTATTATTATTATTATTATTATTATTATTATTATCATTATTATTATTAAGTATTTGTTAAAGTGCTATTTTATCTTATGTTCTGTGCAAATTTCTCCCAAAATCAGTATTATTAGTTATCAACAAAGGTAATTTGTGCTTCATATGAGGAGTTCCTTTAGACTTAGCAACTTATTTATATTTTCATATACCCATATTATTATTATTATAGATACAAATTTAGATTTCCTGTTATTGCACAAGGTAAAAACTCAAGGATAATTCTTCTTTATATGGACAAGTGTTTTATTACTCTAATATATAGGATTAAATGTTCTTCTTCTTTCTTTTTTCTTTTTTTTTTAAGTTACTTTTATAATTAGTCCTAATATATAAATATATAATTTTTTTTTTTTTTTTTGTCTGCCCATAAAGCAGTTGCTTGCTAAGGGCTGTTTGTTTGTTATAAAATTATATTAAGTTCTTAACTCAACTGTTAAAATGACAAACATAATAAAGTGTTTAAGTGTTTAAGTGAGAGAGGTGTTTGATGGTGTTTGGGGTTTACGTTACATAAGAACATAAGAAATAAGGGAAGCTGCAAGAAGCGACCAGACTTACACGTGGCAATCCTTGTATGAAAATCCTACCTATTTCCACCTATCATCCCCATCCATAAATCCGTCTAATCTTCTCTTAAAGCTCCCTAATGTCTTAGTTTCTAAACAACATGATTACCAAGTCCGTTCCTCCTCATCCACCACTCTATTTGAGAACCAATTTCTTCCTCTTTCCTAAACCTAAATTTTTCAAGCTTGAACCCGTTATTTCTTGTTCTGTCCTGGTTGCTGATCCTAAGAATTTTGCTTATGTCCCCCTTGTTATAACTCTAAATCGTTGCTTTCCCATGCCGGGAATCGAACCCGGGCCTCCTGGATGAAAACCAGGTATCCTAGCCACTAGACCACATGGGAATTACTGATCCTCGGAGCATCCCCTGTGCGGAGGCGTGCCAGACACTCTCTCTCTCTCTCTCTCTCTCTCTCTCTCTCTCTCTCTCTATCTCTCTCCTCTCTCTCTCTCACCTCTCCTCTCTCTCTCTCTCTCGCTTGAAATCATATTTTTAGTCTTGGGTCTCGACAAAGTGACTTACATTGAAAGGATGCCGGGACCTATTGAGTTTTTTGGTGGCTGGTTGGGTAGGTGTGTGCTTTTGTGTGTGTGTGTGTGTGTGTGTGTGTGTGTGTGTGTGTGTGTGTGTGTGTGTGTGTGTGTGTGTGTGTGTGTGTGTGTGTGTGTGTGTGATCATGATAAATATGTTTCATTTTTCTTCTTTTCTTCTATAGATTTATTTTGATGTGGAAATATATACACACTTAGTTCATAAAGTGTTCTTTATTTTATGCTTCGAATAAAGTTGACACACACACACACACACACACACACACACACACACACACACACACACACACACCACACACACACACACACACACACACACACACACAACATCTTTGTAGCCTTTGAAAACAGGTAGTCATGGTGAGAGAGGTGAGCATTTCTGAATCCATGCCTCAGTCAGTCTGGCGTGAAATGGCCTCATCACACTGGTCGGCGCCTCGTTCCCGACAATGTCTGCGTTCTAAAGTCAAAGGAATATTTGTCTTGTACCGTTATCAGCACCGTGATGACTGACCCAGCTAACGCCCCCGCCTCCCTCCCGCCCACCACCTCGCAGACAACAGGGGTCAAGTCCACGTCAATTAAAACACGTCACCAAACACGAACAATAGTTTTCAGGATTAGTTTTCGTTTTTTATCGCATATTTTTCATGAGCGAGAGATGTGAGGGAGGAAGGGAAGGGGAGGGGATGAGTCTGTAGCCTATGAAATAATTATTAATACTGCCGTCACTCAGGCTTAGCATCAGCCGCGTGTGCATAGTTAGATTCGTTTTTAGCTGTTAATTTAGTGTAATGGAGTTGTATGGCCCAGAGCGTAATGGCAGGGGCGCGTGATTGTGAAAAGGGAGAGACGCCCTCGGTCCCGCACGTTTGGCTGCAGCGGCGACCTGGGCATGGGAACCGAATGTTGTTGTGGTCGGTGGTGGTGGTTGTTGTGATTGTCGTTATTGTTTTGTATCCGTGTATTTTTCTGTGTGCCATGATCAGTGTTTGTCTCCCCATGTTATTGAAGGAACTCCCCAACAAGCAGAAGAATCCTGGTTTGTTGTTGTCGTTGCATTCACTCCTCGCATGATTCAGTCCTCTTACTCTTCCCTCGCCCCTTCAACATATTCCATACATTCCCTCCACTGTTGACTCCTCCTGTGCCTCTACATGCCTCACACCTGACACACGCTCATTTCCAGCAATTAGTCCTGTATGCTAAACTTCATTTAGGTTGTTGCCTTCTTATTATTCTAAACTATCTTATTTTTTGTTAATATATTTCATCTTATTTCATTCCATTTTTATTCATTTTATTGTATCGTCTTTCATTGCTTATAAACTACTTTTGAGTGCTGCATTTTTTGTTACCACAAACTACCCACTTATTTTCCTTTTATTTTCAGTATTTTTATTATTTATCATTACTGGAAACTACTCTATATTGCAACATTTTCATTGCCACACAAACTATCTGTGTGTGTTGTGTGGGTGTGTGTGTGTGTATGTGTGTGTGTGTGTGTGTGTGTGTGTGTGTGTGTGTGTGTGAATACGATCTCTCTCTCTAGCTGTTTTTTTTTTTTTAATGTTTGCCTTTGTGTCTCTCTCTGTCCATCTTTGTTTTTGTTTGTTTGTTTCTCTGTGCGTCTGTCTGCCTGTCCTGTCAGTCTGTCTGTTTGTTTATTTTTTAGTCTATCTGTCTTGTCTGTCTGTCTGTGTTCATCTATCTCAGTCTGCCTCTTTTGTCTGTCTAGCTGCCTGCCTGCTTCCTTGTCTTGTCGGCATGTACACGTGTGTGTGTGATGTGTGTGTGTGTGTGGTGTGCGTGTGTTGTGTGTGTGTGTGGTGTGTGTGTGTGTGTGTGTGTGTGTTAACAATAAAGAATCATCCCAGGGAAGCTAGCCATTGTCTAATATCAAGTAAGAACTGCAAGTATGGGGCGCATTGAAAAACCGAGGCACACACTCAGGTTACCTTTGTGTACACGTGAAGAGCAGACAGCGAAGGGATGGTGTTGCGGGGAGACTACTGAAGAAAGAGGCGAGAAATTCAGGGTTTGGGAAGGCTTAATACAATGGCTCTCTGGTTTCCCTCTAAGACCTTGAATTTAAAAGATAAGTCATAGTGATCCTTAAAAAATAATTAAAAAAAAGATGAAAGTGTGTGTTGGTGACGTATTGAATTGGATCTCTCTCTCTCTCTCTCTCTCTCTCTCTCATCTCTCTCTCTCTCACTCTCTCTCTCTCTCTCTCTCTCTCTCTCTCTCTCTCTCTCTCTCTCTCTCTCTCTCCTCTCTCTCCTCTCTCTCTCTCTCTGTTCACTCATGTGCACTTGCAACTGACGACACAGCAACACACACACACACACACACACATCACCACCACCACTAGTTCAAGCTCCATAACTCATCAAAAGTGTGTGGTTGACTTAACGTGCCTCCCCTTACACGGCTTGGCTTGGCTTGGCCTGGATTGGCTTGTTGCAGTTACAAATCCACTCTTCAGTCCTTCGTGCACATGTTCTCCACGTTCTACTCATGCAAAATTTAGTCATACATTTAAACTCATGTCATTCACGCTTTGGTATTTCACATTGCAGTCATAGATAGACAGATAGATAGTCACAATCCTGCCAGTCACATTCCAGTCACACACTCACAGTCACTCCTACACCCACGCTCCAGTCGTACATAGTCACTCTTAGTCCAGTCATGCTCCCACACTCCAGGCATCCCTCACGTTCCAGCCAGCAGTACATTGACACCCAGACCTGCACCATTCCAGCAATCTTTTTGTTCTTCAGGTGTTTGAGATCCATCATCCCCCATCCACGATCCCTCCTCCCTTCACTTCCTCTCTCACCGCCCTCCTTCCTTGTCCCTTCCTGCCTCATTGTTCTCCTCCCTCACTACCCCTCCTTCACTGGTCCTCCTTCCATCACTTCCCTTCTTCCCTGGCTCTCCTCTCTCACTACCCCTCCTTCCATGTCCCTCCGTCACTGACCAGCCTTCTCTCAATGTCCCTTCTTCCTTCATTACTTCTCCTTCCTTTACTGTTCATCCTTCCTTCATTTCTCCCTCCTCCACTGTTCCTCACGTCACTGTTCCCGGGCCCTCCTTCCCTCACTAGCTTTCCTTCCTTCATTGATCTTCCTTCAACGTTGTCGTGTTTCTACGTTGCACAATCTTGCTGTCTCCCTAATCTATAAGACTGGCTTTTGTGGGTTCATGGATACGCTTTGTTTATTTTTATTTTTTTTTTATCTAATTTGTGTTATTTACATATATTTACACTCATATGATATTCGACTTCCGACAACAAGGAAAAACTACGAAAATGGTTTCATCTCTCTTCAGATAAATACCATTAAATATCTGGAACACTTCACATTACACTTCCGATTCAAATCACTTCACATACTTAATACTTACTAATAAATCACATCCTACACAAACCTGGCAGGTAATATTCAATGAGGAACACATCCTACACTACCCAATTCCTCTCTGTCAATATATAACACCAACATTTTACTGTGACAGCATTACAACTGTGTGGCTCTACTTAGTGGTAACTGAGACAGGCGGCTTGCCCATCCTGACCCTCTCTGGTCTGACAGCTCTGTCTAGCTTGTCTCTCTGTCTGCTTCTGTCTATTCCCGTCTCCTACACCTTGTAATATACACGTGCTGTTAGAGCGACCTTTTGCCCCAGCAAGGCTTCCGCTGCCATAACATTGATTTTCCAATATTTCGATCATTCAGTTCATTTTCCTGTAACTTTCAATAAGGTTCATTTTCGAGTAACTATATTTATTTTCTCATACTTTGATCATATGGTTCATTTTCCTATACTTTCCCTAAGATCCATTTTCAAGGAACTATATTTATCTTCCCCGTACTTCGATCATACAGTTTATTTTCCCTTAACTTTCACTAAGGTTCATTCTCGAGTAGCTTTGGTAATCGCATCTTCTAATCAGGAACAAGGAGGCGGCGGTTCCTATGGTGTGCCGGCTGTCCGTGTTGTCCACGTCACCTGTTTTCCGGTGACCTCTGCTTTCCTCGTATACTAATTCAGTGATGGTCACCTGAGTACCTCTTCTTGTAATCTGGTGCTAATCTCCGGCCCTGTTGGTCTTGTGATGACTCACCGCACCTTGTTGTTCTCCTCGGTGGTCACGTCTCGTCTCTTATCTATCAGGGTGGTGATACCTTCTTGATACCTGCTGTCGTTTTTATTATCTTCTTCCCTCATTTATTCTTTCTTCTTCTTATTTCCCTTTTCATTTCTTCATTTCTTAATTCTTGTTTCATTCTTGTTTCTTGTTACATGTTTAATTTTTTGTTTGTTGGGTTACAACAACGTCCCTATTCTTCCTTCACGGTCCCTCTTCCCTCACTTACCTTTCTGCCATCATTATTCCTCCTTCCCTTCACTGCCTCTCCTCCCTTTCCTGCCCTATCCTGCTCATCCATTCCCCTTTCCCCTTCCTTCACCACCCTCCAGCCTCCCCCATCCTCGCCACTCTCGGACCTTGTTTATCTCTCTCTCTCTCTCTCTCTCTCTCTCTCTCTCTCTCTCTCTCTCTCTCTCTCTCTCTCTCTCTCTCTTGTCTATTTAAGTCTTGTCTGTTTTTTTTTTTTTTCTTTTCGTTTTGCTCTCTCATTACTTATGGCATCGTTTTCCTTCCTCTTTCTTTCTTCTTTCCTTATTGTATTTATTTGATTTCCTTTCTTCGTTTTCTACCTTTCCGTTATTTCGCTTTTTTTTTTTTATCCTTCCTGCCTTCCTTTCTTTCATTTGATTTCTCCCCTTTTCTTTTCCGTTTCTTCCTTTCCCTCTCCTTTTGTTCATACCTTCCTTTCTTCTTTTATTCTCCGTTTTGCTTTTATTTATTTTATTTATTTATTTATTTTTTTTGGGGGGGAATGGCTTTGCTTTTATTTATCCCCTTCTTTTCTCCTACGCTCCTTCCTTCCCTCCTTCCTCCCTTCCTCCCTCCCTCTCTCTTCGGGCCTGCATCCTTGCATTTTACAGCCTACATCCACTTTACAGGATTGCTCAGTGTGCCTTGTCACAGACGGCCTCGGAAGAACCAAAATACAAGTTAGATATGTTGTTTGTTCTTCATTTGTATTTCTTTGTGAGTGATCTAACCCCTTGCTCTTATCTATTACTGTTTGTTCTTCATTTATGATCGATTTCAACCTCTTGTCGTTATCTTTTACTTGTTGTGTTTCCTTTGTATCCCTCCGAGTGCCCATGTCTATTGGTGTTTCGTTCTTCCTTCGTGTTCCTGCAGGAGTGACCTAACCCTCACCTCTCTCTTCCTCAGCTGTGACACAAGGAGCAGCTCTCTCATCGACGGGGAGCGGTGGACGGCGGATGAATACTTCAGCTCCCGCGCCTTCTTCCGCATCATGTCCGACCCGCCGATCCTGGTGGTGGGCGGCGTGCGTCAGAGTTGAAATTGTATGGGACTCGTTGCTGTGCTCTGCGTGTAGCTGTGAGGTGAAGTACAGACAGCTGCATTGTCTCAGCCTCGGAGGTGCCACTTGCTCAAATTACGAATGGTTTAATCTTATTTTTTGCAGGCTGTGGAATATTACAGTATCTTATAATAAGACAAATTATATTAAAAGGCATGTAATTTACCGATAAACATTACACGACACCATTATTGCGGTGATTAAAAGTACTCCTGTAAAATGCTACGTGGCATCATCACTCAGCTGTTTTCAAGGTCACTTGGATTCGGTTCCCCTGTTACCTTGCTTTGATGATGCCACGTAGCATTTTACAGGAGTACTTTTAATCACCGCAATAATGTTGTCATGTAATGCTTATCGGTAAATTATATGTTTTTTTTATACCATTTGTCTTGTTATAAGATACTGCAACATTTCACAGCCTGCAAAAAAATAAGATTAAACCACTCGTAATTTGAGCAAGTGGCACCTCCGAGGCTGCGACAACGCAACCGTGTGTCCGTCATGTCACAGAGCACACCCGCGAGTCCCGTACATTTTCAACTCCTCTGACGGGTAAACAAAGCCTTAAAATGCATATGTGTATACAACATTCTCTACTTACAATTACACGTTCTTTCACCTCTTTCAGTATTTGCAGAAACTCTCGTTACACCCTGTATAAGAAATTTCAAGGTGGCGGACAAGCTGTCTCAATATATCAACCACGGGAACAATAGACACCTGTAATCGCTTCACTCAGGGCGTCCAATCCCTTATGCTTTCGGATACAATACTTTACATTCTTCACTTGTAAAATCCATTACCTTTTAAGCCTCGCACACACACACACACACACACACACACACACACACACACACACACACACACACACACACACCTTCCCTCAAACTCATTCATATTTCACCTTTTTTTCCCACAATGCATTTTAATCTTTCCTGTTCACTAATTAAGCTCCTTTGTGCACCTTATGAATTAATTCGAGCGTTTCATTATAAGTTACAGGAGAGAAGCAAGTGATATTTCTTATTGACTCGGTTTCATATGGAAGGGAAGGGATAGGAGGTAAAAAAGGGTTATTGTGATAGGTAAGGTAAAAAGGGTTATTTTTTTTTTATTAAAGTTGTTAACTTGCCTGTGAAAAGTGTGTGTGTGTGTGTGTGTGTGTAATATGTTTTCCTCTCTCTCTCTCTCTCTCTCTCTCTCTCTCTCTCTCTCTCTCTCTCTCTCTCTCTCTCTCTCTCTCTCTCTCTCTCTCTCTCAACGAAAGATAAGAGCGATAGTAAGCAGAAAGAGAAAACTGTTGTAAGGAGAGAGAGAGAGAGAGAGAGAGAGAGAGAGAGAGAGAGAGAGAGAGAGAGAGAGAGAGAGAGAGAGAGAGAATGGCGTCAACCACTAACACAAAATTAAATTCCTGACCAGATTCTCTCTCTCTCTCTCTCTCTCTCTCTCTCTCTCTCTCTCTCTCTCTCTCTCTCTCTCTCTCTCTCTCTCTCTCTCTAATCCTCATGATCCATCCCTGCTGCACCTAATCACAATGTAATGCCCTATTATTTGGTTTGTTTTCCCTAAGTGTTCCCCTCCTCACTCCATTTCCCCTTTTTTTCCCTCTTCTTCATTTTTCCTTTTGTCTTTATTCGTATTTTTCCTTTATTTTTCCCATTTTCCTCTTGTTTCGCCATTTTTTTCTCGTATTCTCTCCCTCATCCCTTTTTTCATTATTTTTTCCTTTTCCTTTTTCTCTATTTCCCCTTTCTCCCAATCCTCTGTGTGTATGTGTGTGTTTGCGCGCGCGCGCGCGTGTGTGTGTGTGTGTGTGTGTGTGTGTGTGTGTGTGTGTGTGTGTGTGTGTGTGTGTGTGTGTGTGCTGGCTCGTGATTGGCTGGATAGGGATGGCTTGGTGTGGCTTGGTGTGGATGCACTGGATTGGTTTGGGGATGGCTATTATTATTATTTGCTTGTATTTTATTTGTTTACTTATTTATTTATTTTTTATTATTTGTTTGTGTATGAGAGAGAGAGAGAGAGAGAGAGAGAGAGAGAGAGAGAGAGAGAGAGAGAGAGAGAGAGAGAGAGAGAGAGAGAGAGAGAGATTTAAGAAGACCACATAAAATTTCTCTCCCTTTCAATATTTAAGCTTCATTATCTTTCACCGTAGTATTTAAAAATATACGACTATGTTGGTTTGTGTATTTGGCGTTCAGATTAATTTGCTTTACTTAGTCTTCATTTATTTATTTACTTTGTGTTGGTGTATATAATTTTTTTCAGTGTTTAGTGATGAGATTATATTTTTTCATAGTGTGTTTATTTAGTCACTTTTTGTTGTAGGTTAATTCAAAGTTGAGCATTTTGACTCACATTTGACACTCACACTTGACTCACCATACTCATCAAGTTGTGTCCTGTATTTTTGTGCAAGCCTCATATTTTTGAATCATGCATCTAATATACTCTTCACTTGTACACACACATTGTGAGCCTCACTACATTCACGCAGGCCGCAAGAAAATTAGGCTTGTCGATTTTGGTTTCATTCTTTATTGTAGACACTGTACAAGATTGCAACATTGGTGTATGTAATGGTGTGTGTGTGTGTGTGTGTGTACAAGATTGCAACATTTGTGTATGTAATGGTGTGTGTGTGTGTGTGTGTGTACAAGATTGCAACATTTGTGTATGTAATTGTGTGTGTGTGTGTGTGTGTGGAGACAATTGTTGGTGAGGGTGTTGGTGAGGGGCTGTGGGGAGTCACTGTGGGTTTGTAAACATACTGTGGGGGACATACTGTGGGACTGTGCAGAGAGAGAGAGAGAGAGAGAGAGAGAGAGAGAGAGAGAGAGAGAGAGAGAGAGAGAGAGAGAGAGAGAGAGAGAGAGAGAGAGAGAGACTTGCAACCATATGGGGAGAGGTGTTATTCACTGTTCTTCATCGCAAAAGTATTGTTCATAGTTGTTCATTGCAGGTGAGAGAAGACACAGTATGTTGAGGGAAGGCAGCTGCACTAGTGACAGCAGCAGCAGAGCCCCACCACTGCTGCTGTTCCTCTCCTCTTCCCAGCACAGCAGCACACAGGACACATTTCCATCATCTTTAAATCCCGGACACTTGTGCCTTGGTGATAATCTCACAGCAGCAAACCCTACATTGCTCAGGTCAACTTCCAGCTAGAATCATAATATCTGGAGTTATTTTTCCACAAAGAAGGATTCAAAATATCCCCCCCCCAAAAATAAGATATTTTTAGAAATGAAAATCCACTCGAATTTTCTGCCTGAAGCTCTCGTTAAAATGACTCCCTCTTGAATCTTGTGTCCGACTCCAGCTGTGTCCAAGAGAATGGATCTCCAGTTTGTAGTGAGACTTCCGAGCCGCCCAGACCTGTGAAGGCGAGCAGTCCATCAGATAATGAGAGTAGACAACATAAGCAACATAATGAGAGACAAAGTCACAATAATAGAGATAAAATGAAGGCACTCAAGTATTAATGAGAAAACAAAACAGAATAATAAGCAAAGTAAAATAATGAGACAGTAAGGCCAGTCAACAAATAATAGTGAATTTACTGTAGGAAGGGTCTGCTGTACTACTTAATGACCATTCAAGTCTACTTGTTAAAGATGTGTTTACACTTTGAAGTGTCATTTTCTTGTACTATGATACATTTTTAACTATTTTCTTCCACCTGCCTTAATTAACATTGAGTAGAGTCTCACTAATACAACTTAAATATTACTCAGCCGGCAGTCTTTGCCATGGTGGAGTGTGACACTGAATCAGTACTGACATTTTATCATTTACATTTCATTACTTTGATTACTCAACAAAAAAATACTGCATTGTTTTTTGTAACCTGCTGACTGGTGAAGGGACAACGTGTGCTCCTCAACACTTGGTTCTTGCCACGTGCCGCAGCAGGCTGACAGCTTCCAGTGGGCCTGTCTGAGGTAATGCACCACACAACATTAGGAATAGGAACAATTATTTCACTAAAACTTTAATTACCTGCACTAAAAACTTTCAATGTGTTGGGTCCGAAACATAATGATACGTTGGTGGGTTTATTCGGGGTTCAATTGAGTTACTCAGATGTTCGGGGTTTTGGGGTTTCACACTGTGTATTTTTAATCTGTGTCGAAGCCAATGAAATAAATAGCAGGTGTGGTACAAGTTAGTTCTGCTCCAGCTGTCTTAGGACTCACACGTTTTATTCCCTGTCCTACTCGCCTAATACACATTGCTAGCAAGGATGGCTCAGAGTTTAACAGGTTATGGGCCCAGGAACAGACTGTATTTTGACGGTGATGAGCGCAAGTACGAGTTATGGGAAGTGAAGTTTTTGGGCTACATGCGGCTACAGAAATTGCATAATGTGATTGATCCTCCTGCATCAAGTACGACTGCTGCAGACGTTACCAAAAATGCCGAGGCATTTGCGGAGTTGATTCAGTTCCTGGATGACCGTAGTCTATCCCTTGTGATGCGTGATGCGAAGGACGATGGACGTGAGGCACTGAGGATTTTACGGGAACACTACTTATCGAAAGGTAAACCCAAGGTCATATCACTGTACACGGAGCTCACAACGTTGCTTAAGGGAGAAAACGAGAGTGTTACAGACTATGTGATTCGAGCCGAGACGGCGGCAACTGCACTTAAAACGTCTGGTGAAACTATTAGTGACAGCTTGTTGGTGGCAATGGTGCTTAAGGGTTTACCTACGGAATTCAAGCCATTTATGACTGTAATTACACAAAGAGAAAAGGCATTGACATTTGCCGAGTTCAAGGTGTCTCTCAGAAGTTTCGAGGAGACAGAGAAGTCGTGCGGCGACAAAAGTGACAGTGACAGAGTGATGAGGATAGAGTCTCGTAAATTCAGTGGTACGTGTTTCAAGTGCGGTCTTCAGGGTCACAAATCGGTCGACTGCCGTGTCTCTAGACCGAACCAGACTTTAAGAAGATGGTGTGAGAACTGCAGGAATAACTCCCACGATACGAAGTTTTGTTGGAAGAGTTCGGGGGGTAACAGTGGTAAAGACTCTGCCAGGAACGTAAAAGATTATAGTGATGATTATGACAGTCAGAGCCACAGTTTTGTGTTTAAAGTGGGGCTTCGGAGATCAGAGACTGAATCATGTGTTGTGGTTAACAAGTTAATGGTGGACTGTGGTGCAACTACTCATATAATCAATGATGACTCCAAATTTGTGTGTTTTGACAAGCAATTTGATCCTGAGAGACATTTTATTGAACTAGCTGATGGTAGTAGAACAAATAATCTGGTTAAAAAGAAAGGTGATGCCTGTGTTACCCTTGTAGACTCTTGTGGTAATGTTCATACAACAATTCTGGAAAATGCTCTCTATGTACCTTCCTTCAAGCAAGATATTTTCTCGGTTCAAGCTGCCACTGAGAAGGGTGCATCAATCGAGTTTAAACCAAATTCTGCAGAGTTAACATCTACAAACGGTACAAAGTTTGACATAGTTAAGCATGGTAGACTGTATTTCTTAAACAATACTGTGTGTTCAAATAGGGCGTCCTATACATTGAGACAGTGGCATGAAATTCTCGGTCATTGTAATGTGAGTGATATTTTGAAACTTGAAGGTGTAGTGACCGGGATGAAAATTAGTGACAAAAAGGACTTTGATTGTGGCATTTGTGTTAAAGGGAAAATGACTCAGTTTAGAAACAGACAAGCTGATGAGCGTTCAAAAGCTAAACTAGATATGGTACACTGTGACCTAGCTGGTCCCATTGATCCTGTTGCCAAGGACGGTTTTAAGTATGCACTCAGTTTTGTTGATGATTACTCCGGTCTTATCATGATATACTTCCTCAAATATAAGTGTGACACCTTACAGGCAACTAAGCATTTCATAGCAGACATTTCTCCCTATGGCTCAGTGAAATGTCTCAGAAGTGATGAAGGTACGGAATTTACTTCTAATGCATTCGCAGATTTACTCGTGGAAAATAAAATCAAGCATGAAATGTCTTCTCCCTACTCACCTCACCAAAATGGTACCGCTGAAAGAGGCTGGCGTACTCTTTTTGAAATGGCCAGATGTTTACTAATAGTCTGGTCTGCCAAAGTTTCTGTGGACGTATGCCGTTATGGCCTCTGCTTACATTAGAAACAGATGTTATAACCTTAGGATTAAGAAGACTCCATTCGAGGCTTTTGCAGGTAAAAAGCCAAATATTAGTAATATGCACATTTTTGGTTCTGTATGTTATGCCTATGTACAACAGAAGAAAAAACTTGATGCCAGAAGTGAGGATGGAATTTTAGTAGGCTATGATAAGTCTAGTCCAGCATACCTTGTATATTTTCCAAAGACTGGTACAGTAAGGAAAGTTGGATGTGTCAAATTTACCAGGCCTAGCGTAGATGTAAGTTCAGATGTAGCATGGGGTAGTGAATGTGACTGGACTACAACACGTAGTACTGACACTGAAGCTAGCCCAGAAGTTGGTAACCAAACAGAGGACAGTGTGTGTTTAAGGCGGTCAGAAAGAGTAAAACGTAAACCCATATATTTTGGTGACTGTATTGTTGGTGATGAAATGGATGAGGCTTTGGATAGTATTGTGAATTGTACTGTTGACTATTGCTATAAACTAGCCAGTGTACCTTATACATATCAAGATGCTATTGCATCTCCTGATTCTGATAAATGGCGAGAAGCTATGGAATTGGAAATGAAAACTCTAAAGGATAATGAGACTTTTGAGCTTACTACTTTGCCTGAAGGTAGAAAAGCTGTGGGAAGTAGGTGGGTATATGACCCTGATTCTGATAAATGGCGAGAAGCTATGGAATTGGAAATGAAAACTCTAAAGGATAATGAGACTTTTGAGCTTACTACTTTGCCTGAAGGTAGAAAAGCTGTGGGAAGTAGGTGGGTATATGACCTGAAGTTTAACCCTAACAATGAGACAAGGTACAAGGCTCGTTTTGTTGCTAAGGGTTACTCTCAGGAGGCAGGTATAGATTATCACGAAACATTTTCCCCAACTACTAGGATCACATCTGTAAGAACTTTAATGCAGTTGGCTGTACAACATGACCTGGTTGTTCATCAAATGGATGTAAAAACTGCCTACTTAAATGCACCTATTGATTGTGAAATTTATGTTGAACAACCCAAGGGTTTCTGTGTGGAGGGTAATGGTGGCGAGAAGTTGGTGTACAAATTAAAGAAATCCTTGTATGGTCTCAAACAAAGTGGTAGAAATTGGAGTTCACTGTTGCACTCATATTTGGTTGACCTAAGTTTAACTCAGTCATTTGCTGACCCATGTCTTTATACCAGAATTACTGATGATGAGGTAACCAATGTATTAGTTTGGGTTGATGACATAATAATTGCGGCCAGCAGTGATGCAAAATTGAAGAACATGAAGGAAAGTCTGGGTGATAAATTTAGGATGAAAGATCTAGGCAAAATTTCCTGGTATCTAGGTATACAGTTTGTGTGTGATGATAATGTAATTAAAATGAATCAAACTAAATATGTGGAAAAGATCCTTGAGAAATTTGGTATGCAACATTGTAAACCTGCCTATACTCCTTGTAACATGGATGTGAACAAAGTATGTATTAGTTCTAGTGAATCAAAACTGGCTGATATCAATATGTATAGAGGATTAGTTGGAAGTCTAATCTATGTAATGACATGTACTAGACCTGATTTGTGCTTTATTGTAACTAAATTGTCTCAGAATATGACTAATCCAACTACTTCTCATCTCACTATGGCCAAGCATGTATTAAGATATTTGAAAGGTACCATTGATCAATGTTTGACTTTTAAAAAGTCAGATGAGTCACTGAATTTGATTGGGTATTGTGATGCTGACTGGGCTAATGCACAAGATCGCAGAAGTATTACCGGGTATAGCTTCCAACTTTCCAGTGGGGGTCCATTAATCTCTTGGAAGACTAGAAAACAGAGAACAGTTGCTCTGTCTACTTGTGAAGCCGAGTATATGGCCTTGTCTGCCGCTACTCAAGAGGCAAAGTTTTTATTGCAATTACTGGAAGATATGACAGGAAGTACTTCGATAAACAGCTGTACTATACACTGTGATAACCAAGGTGCCATAAAATTAGTTGAAAACCCTGTCCAGCATCAGAGATCAAAGCACATAGATATTAGATACCATTTTATTAGGATAGAGGTTCAGAGAGGTGTAGTGCAACTTAACTATGTACCATCTGATCAAAATATTGCTGATATGTTCACTAAACCTGTACCTAAAGTAAAGCTTTGTGATTTCAGTAAAGTTATTATGGGTGTGTAGATAGTTAAAACAGGAGTGTGTATTGATTTAATGTGTGTTGTATTGTATATACCCATCATTAGTTTCAGTGGGGGTGTTGGGTCCGAAACATAATGATACGTTGGTGGGTTTATTCGGGGTTCAATTGAGTTACTCAGATGTTCGGGGTTTTGGGGTTTCACACTGTGTATTTTTAATCTGTGTCGAAGCCAATGAAATAAATAGCAGGTGTGGTACAAGTTACTCGTAGTTCTGCTCCAGCTGTCTTAGGACTCACACGTTTTATTCCCTGTCCTACTCGCCTAATACACATTGCTAGCAAGGATGTCTCAGAGTTTAACACAATGAGTTTATGTACTTTGTGAATTTAGGAATCTGGAACAATGATTGCACTTATTTAACTACCTGCACTAAAGTGTTTGCTTTAGTTATGGTGTTGACTAAGTATAATACTTTAAGGGGCGTGACCTCCGCCACATTGCTTCAGCAGCCTTCAAGTCCCGGCAATGAAACGGTTCGTGTGAGGAAGACTGCTTCTGGTGCTACAGGTGGAAATTGTTACTAGTGTGTAAGTATGTGGTAAATATCTGTGGAAACCAAAGAATGTTTTCACTCGTACCAAACGTTATGGTCATGGAGATATCTCTCTTCCTGCACACAAAACAACTACAACCACCTAATTATTTATTACACACACACACACTCCTATACCAGCCTAGGAGTCCCCATCTGGTAACGACCCTAAATGTCTTGACACCCCTCTCAGTTTTTCTTCTTAAACTTCTACAGATTGAACGCGAATGTTGCAGAACACTGCCTCTCCTCTATTAAGCTTCATCATCCTTTCCTCACTGAAACCCTGGTGTCTGAGGCAACTGACAGTAGCCCCTTTTCAGTTTCCTCTTACTTTCTCTATCCAAAGCTGGATGTTGTGTTTATGTGCGCAATGAAATTAACCTGCTTTCGTGCCCACGCTCTTGAATCTTTCGGGTTTTCCACCACCTGGCTACGACAACAGAGTCCCTTTCATACTAAATTTATCTGTGTTGTATACCTTTCACCTAACTCCTCTGACTAAGAAATCCTTAGAATGTGCTCCACTTTGGAAGTTAAGTAGTCAAACTCTCTTTCCTTTTGCAGAGATCTCCATTCTTGGAGACTTCAATGTTCACCACCAGCTTTGGCTTTCCTCTCCATTCACTGACCATCCTGGTGAACTAACCTTTAAATTTGCTATCCTCCATGACCTAGAGCAATTGGTGCAACACTCTAATCGTATTCCTGACCGTCTTAGAGATATGCCCAACATTCTTGACCTTTTCCTGACCTCTAATCCTTCTGCTTATTCTGTTACCCTCTCTTCTCTGTTGGGCTCTCCGATCACATCTAGTATCTGTATCTTGTCCTATCACTCCAATCCCTCCTCAGGATCCCCTAAGCGAAGGTGCCTCTGGCGTGTTGGCTATGCTAGTTGGGGGAACCTGAGGAGGTATTTTGCTGATTTTCCTTGGAATGACTACTGCGTCCGTGACGGAGACCGCCCTGTGTGCCGAGTGCATAAGAGGTGATAGTGTCTGGCATGGAGGCGTACATTCCTCACTCTTTTTCTCGACCTAAACCTCCAAAACTTGGTTTAACATAGCTTGTTCTCCTGCTATACATGAGAGAGATGTGTCCCACCAAAGGTGCTTAAGCCTTCCATCACCAGAATCTCATGCACTTTACATTTCTGCCCGGAACCATGCCAAGTCTGTTCTCCAACTAGCCAAAAACTCCTTCATTAATAGTGTCAAAACCTTTCAAGATCTAAGTCCCCCGTGACTTCTGCCACTTAACCCAAAAACATCTATAATAACTTTGATTTTTCTTTCCCTCCTTTATTTCAACCAGATGGCATCACTGCTATCACATCCATCTCTAAAGCTGAACTCTTTGCTCAATCCTTTGCTACAAACTCTACCTTGGACGATTCAAGGTTTGTTCCTCTCTCTCCTCCACTAGCGTACACAAGACTGTCAGTATACAATGGACATGACACACTGAGGCAGCTGGTACTGCTTTGGCTCTAAATGTTATAATAATACTCTGCCACTTTGTTGACGAGTGACAATACAACCTCTCATTCCTCAGACTGTTTTTTTCACGTAACAGCTTCAAACCAAATCCTGAAATACTGAACCAACATGAACCACCTCTGATATCAAGTAGTCAGCACTGTGAAGGGCTGTACAGTTCCTTACCTCACTAAATAATAATACTTTCTGATCCAATCTGTCTCTGTCTGTCTGTCTGCTGCCATGGCTTGACCTGCTCTTCTTTCATCTGTAGCTTCCATTCTGTCTGCCGTCTCCCTGCATCCTCTTGTCCACCACACCATCCTCCCTTGTGTGTTTGCTGCCACTGTCTATCTAGAAAAAAATGTTTTCTGCCAAACCTTGAACTAGTACAACATGAACCACCTGTGGTCTAATCTTTCTCCAGCATTTCTTCTGTCCACTGTCACTGTCTGAACCAGTCACCTAACACACCATCCTTCCTGCCACGGTCATCCCTCTCTGATGCTCTTCTCTTTCTCCCTCTCTCAGCGTGGTGGCAGCACGGGCCTCGGCACTCCCTGGCACCACGGCAGGTGTCAGTGAGGCAGGCAGGTGTTGGTTCAAGTCCTGGCAGTGTCACTTCGCTGCTGTATTGTTTGGTGCAGCGGATGATGCTACGTTTTTCATCACTTAGTGTAGAGTCTATTTTTGCTTGACGTTATTTGTGTTGGTAAGGCATTTCCACTATATAGTGGTAGATATTCTGGGAAATAAGGAATTAGCAATACTAAGACATGCTTGAACAACACTCACCAGTGAACAACACTCACCAGTGTGGAAGACTTGTCAGGCAGTGGCTGTAGTGGCTTCACTTGAACCACGACCATGTTCTCCTCAACCCTTGGAAAGAGAACAATTCATCTGAAATGGAGATACAAAGATATTGGGGAAAATGTAAGAGAGACGCTGCAAAGTGTAGCTGACAGTGTGCGCGTCGTCATCAAGAGGAGGGGCTCTAAAATGAAACAGTAGGACACTCGTGAAGACATTCATACTATCTTTTCTCAAGGGAAGTGTGTGTCGTGTGTGTTAACAACGTCAGGCGCGGACATTTTTTGCATCAAGGGTGATGTACGATCCGGACATGAAAAAAGTTTTTTTTTTCTTTTATAATTTTCTAATTTTTTTCCGCTTCTTTTGATATATGTAACGTTGATAAGAACTAAAAAATCCCCTTATGTAAAGAGGTCTTCTGTTATGAAATTCCCACGGTTTCGCCCGCTGCGAGACATGTCACACAAGTTTTTTTTTTACATTTTTTTTTTCTCTTTTCATATATTTTTCTGACATGCCCGTTCTTCTTCACTCTCCCATGAATATCTACGGTTCTCTTGCTGCATACAATATTAGAAAGCACGAAATTCTAGGTTTAACTATTTTCTCAAATTGATATACGAAAAAAAAATAATATAATTATTTCTTTTTTCGTAAATCTAGCAAATAGTCAATGTATCTGCATTAGATATCTTTTGCATTAATATTTTATTTATTTTTAAACAATTAAACACTGGTTTTTACTTAAAAATCTGGCGAAATATAACAAAAATTGTTTTCACCCGCCTTCTCCCCTCCCACCCGGTAATTAAGGGTGAAATCATGAATAGCTTTAGGCCTTATAATACAAAACCAATCGGAGTAACTAAAACTATGTCTGCTTTTTCAACATATTCTGATGTATATATCGCGTGAATTTCAAGTCCCTGGCTGCAATAGGTGAATTAGTCACCCCTTAAACTTTATGACATAATATCTCAAAATGGCAGATTTTAGCATATAAAAATGATCTGCTCCGTTTTTATTGGTGTTACAGACAAATGGGCTATTGCGGCTTATCAAACTGTGATAGGCGAACAAAGTCTGCTGTCGTCATTTTTGTTTGGAGTTGATTTTGATTTTTGACAAATATTTCAGTTTTTTTTTTTTTTACTTTTCATCGAAAAAAAAAATCGTACAATAAAAGAAAAAAGATAGCAGACTTTGTTCTCCTATCCTTCCTGATCAAAATACTTTTTAAATAAATGAGGGAGGAGATACGAGTTGAACACAGGCAAT
>NW_026973688.1:917500-945000 GCF_035594125.1 Scylla paramamosain | reverse complement strand
ATAGAAATAGTTTTTCATGGCAAGTTTACATAAATAGTCCAATAACAGCATTCGAAACCACAGATTGCTACCTTTCATTACGTGTGGAGTTTCAATCTCAAATAAAAACCATTATATATTGACTGAAATATGGCAACACTCACCTGGGACACGAAGAGCAGGGGAGAGCAGGAGAGGAAGAGAGGGGAGGGAGGGGAGGGGAGAGAAGGAAGGCCTGAAGCAGGCAGATGAAACAGGCGAACGAGTGATTGCAGTTTGCTGATTACAGTACACACACACACACGACCATCTCTATAAAAAAAAAAAATAAATAAATAAATAAAAAAAAAATAAATAAATAAACCCTGACAACTGTAGCGTCACCATCACCACTAACACTACCACCACCACCACACCACCACTCCCAACTACTACTACCACCACCGTCACCACCACCACCACCACCACCCCAACCCTCAACCGTACCCAACAACCACAACACCGTTACGTCCGCTACCCCCACCACTATTACTCAACCACCACCATCCCCAAGAACCACAACCACCTTTACCACAAGCCAGTCACGTTCACCATCACTACCAAGACCCCCTACAACCATTCCAACCCCCACCCCCACCCAGTGCTACCATTTACACCCCCCCCTGCAACTACCACCACCATCACCAGCCAGTCACGCCATCATCCTAGTCATCCAAACCACTTCCATCCTCAACAACCACACACACACACACACACACACACACACACATACACCACCACAACCACCACATCAACCCAGTCACGTCCGCCATAGCCACCTCCACCTCCCTCTCCACATCTCTCTTCTACTATCCACTCTTCCCTATCCACCACCAGGCCATACTCACATCCACCTCTCCCTCCACACCGCAGTCCACCACATGGACACCACAAGGACAGACGCAACACCACTTCACCGCCGTAACACAACGGGAGACCCATCACGTCAGCGGGCGCAGGGCGAATGGCTGAGGAGACGGCGAGGAGAGAGTATCACGTGACTTGAATACTTGGCGCTGATTGGTGGAGGGTGTGCTGAGGTAATTGTCACTAAGAACAAAGCCACTCTCGCAATACTACTTGTAATGATACAAAATAATAGAATCACGGTTATATTAGCAGTAGAAGACACTTACCAATACACTGTGAGGCAAGAAGTAAGGACAAATGAAGGATACATGAGCTTTACGAAGAGTAAGGAAGAAAACGGAAAAATAGAACGCTCTGATTGGCTGACGGGAAGCAGGCCGACACAAAAGCTCTCGTATTTATTGAGGCTTATGTAGACTTGAAATAACGACTTGAGACTAATGAAATAACGCAATACATGTAGTGTGGGTGCTTCCACCAATGAGAGACAAGCTAATGCTACGAGATGAAGAAAAAAAAAAAAGATACATTACAGTCACTTGGGGAATGTAACAAGGCAGTCTCGGGTATCATGAATGCACTTGTTTTTCATGAAGCAAGGTTATGTGCCTGTATTCTGAAAAGCTTTGCTCTTTCAACAGACTATTTTCAAAGGCCATAGAGATAATTACCAGGGTTTTTAAGACTGCTTCTCCCGATGATGCTGTAGAGACCTTACCAGTCTGTCACTAGAACCATAGAAACACTCTTAAAACTCGTGTAATTTCAACTACAGTCTCTTGAAAGTAGTCGGGATGCGGGCAGAAATGTTTCACGATACACCGTATCGTGAAACATTTCTTTTGGCACTTTTGTTAGAAATATAGGTAGGGAAACTGCTTCATTAAACAGGGAGCCGTCTTTAACACACACACATACGAGTACACACACACACACGTTCACTGTCAATCTATTCACTTCTAACAGTTTCCGAGCTCCATGCAATCACCAGCTATTACTAAAAAGAATAAAGTAAACATCAAGGTCATTACTATTGTTTTGCATCATCTTCCTCATTATTATTATTATTATTATTATTATTATTATTATTATTATTATTATTATTGTTATTATTATTATTGTTATTATTATTATTATTATTGTTATTATTATTATTATTATGTTTACGAGACTGTTCGCTTACAGCAGGGTCTAAGAGTGTGTGATGTCGGCCTGGTATATAGACAGATTAATAGATAAAGACAGATTATTACTATTATTATTATTATCATTGCTCCTACTACTACTACTACTACTACTACTACTACTCCTCATCATTACTGAGACACCAACGGAACAAAAGGAAGACAGCCAAGCAAGACCCGAGTGTTGAGCCAAACGTGATCAAGCGAAGGGGAAAGAAGAGCAAGACGTGTGTGTTTATTGATGCCACTTGTCAATATTCGCTGCTTCATGGTCTGCTGCCGCTCTTCCCTCTCATCTCATCTCATGCGGGACTCTCCATGGAAATTATCACTTTCCTGCTCAAAGACACTTGTGCTCATTGTTAATACGTAGCTCTCTCTCTCTCTCTCTCTCTCTCTCTCTCTCTCTCTCTCTCTCTCTCTCTCTCTCTCTCTCTGCGATACACTTAAACAAGGGAGCTGGTTGTGTTTAGCCATAAAGCATATCAATGTACATTTTTATCCTTTGATTTTTTTTTTTTTTTTTGTATTATATCAGTACAAATATAATACAAGTCCTCTGATAATGTGCTCATCTTTATTTTCTTATGTGTATTTTCCTCGGTGCGTTTACTTTTTATTTTATTTATTTATTTTTTTCAGTCCAACATTGTGAACGATTGAACAATATCGAACAAAGGCGTCTGTGTTAAGTCTTGTTATGGTACGGTGCTAAACCCTTCCCAGTCTTTCCTATTCTTTCTCTTCGATTCTCTTTCTTTCATCTTCTCTCCCTTCCTCTTGTCCTCCTGTAGGGGCTCCTTGTCATTAGTTACCGAGCACTATCAAACTTGCTATCCTTTTTTTTCTGTCCTTGGCCATCATTGTTGCTGCCGCCACCACCACCACCACCACCACACCCTACTCTGTCAAAGTAAATGCCAATTCATCAGTCTGCTAGACCTGTTTGCATTATTCCATCCGGCCCCCTCCCAAAAAAAAAAAATAAATAAATAAATAGATAAATAAATAAATAAATAAATAAATAAATAAATAAAAAGATAAATAAATATAATGCAACACCGCCTCTGAAGCCCATAGTACATTATATTATCATTATCACTATAATCATCATCATCAGCAGCAGCAATAACAGCAAGGACAACATGTGCAAAATCAATACAAATACGTAGGTACTTAAACTAGTGCTGCTCTAAAAGAAAACAAAATAAAAAAATCCTACACCTATCTTCTCCTTCCCACCGCCTCTCTCCACCTCTTTCTGTCTCACAAAAACACAGGCGTGGGAGTAGCAGTGTCCAGCAAAACACACATCATTCTTCAGGGTTCCTCTTTCTCTTGTTATTTCTTGTCTATATATTTGTCATCCTCCTCTTTCTTATACCACGTTTCTTCTTCCTAATCCTCTTCCCCTTATTTCTTGTTTCTACCTTTGTCATCTTCCTCTTCATTATACTCCGTTTCTTCTTCCCTCTCCTGCTCATGTTATTTCTTATCTCTATCCTCGTCATCATCTTCTTTCTTATACCCCGTTTGTTCTTCTTCTTCCTCCTCCTCTTGTTTCTTGTGTCTATCCACGCTTCTCTTATTAGCCATTCTTTTTTTACGAGTATTGCGTCTTCCAGTTTCTGGCTCTTAACACCACCACCATTACCACAACACTCACCATTAACACCTCCTCCTCCTCCTCCTCCTCCTCGTCCTCCTCCTCCTCCTCCTCCTTTGCCCTTTGTTTATCCTGCGTCTGTGGATCAGGTAGTGTAGTTTTTCACATACAAACAGCTCCTTAAGGATCACCTTATGTACAGATGCTTACTCTTCCTTAGTATTCCTTTGTGTTTCTCCTTTTCATCTTCCTCTTCCGCAACCAGGTCAAAGAAAATGGGTACACATGTGAATTATCAAGAGGCGAGAGCATGTAACTTCCTTTAACTTCCTTTCTGTCTCCACATATTCTGTATTTTTTTTCTTCCTACTCCTCCTCCTTGCCCTCCCTTTCTCCTCATGCTCTTATTAATGTGTAATCTTTAACTAACTAAAGGGTATAGACAGGAGTGATATAAAAGGTTTAGAAGAATAAAGACTAGTTTGGGTGAAAGGATGGAATACAGTAGTAGGGATGAAAGATGGCAGGCTGTAGTGTCCTTCTTTTCTTCTCATGTTAACGTGACTCTTCATCTCTTCCTTCAGTACCACATTCAGTATCTTCCACATCTCGTGCCCTTCCCTTTTCCTTCTTTTTCCTTACATCCTCCTTCACTCTTAATCTCCTCTTCTCCCCTCCATCTTATCCTACCCCTCTCTCTCTCTCTCTCTCTCTCTCTCTCTCTCTCTTTTTTCCTCATCCACCACCAATACCACACCATTGAGATAAAAGTTTCCCCCTAACCGAGGATAAGACGTGACCGGAACACTGAACAGCGATTCAACACTGGCAACATCCGTGCCGATACTCCACTTCACCGATGGACGCGAAGGAAGAAGGGTCGAATGAGGATGGTCATGTGTTGTTGAGATTGTACACAGAGACTGACTGTATACCGGCAGCAAAGGTTAGTGACTGCAATAACTGAATGACATGAGATCAACACCAAGACAACTGTATTATTTTCTCGTATTCTTGAGTGCTTTGTTCTCTCATTACGAGTGTTTTGTAAGCTTGATGATGGAGTCTTTGTTACATTAATACTAGCGTCATTGGAAACGCTCCTGAAAACAATAATTTCCACTAGAAACACATGAGTAGAGGTGAGACGGAGCGGTGAAATGTTTGAGAATACGGACCTTAGTAGACAAAAGAGCTACATTGTAATTATTACCTAAGCATAAAAAAAAAAGCTGTTCTCTGAAAAGTTAATATAAAAGAGCTTGCAGACTTAGTTCCAGAGATTATTTAATTCCACTCTCTTGAAATAATTTAAGTCGCAGGAAAATGGAAAACATCATTAAGCACAATTGTAAACTTAACAAACGACAAAAATAAACATTATAGGTGTTTATTTTGAGTGAGATAGACACACAAAGAATTTTGTTGCACTATACAGTAACTAAGAATAATACCCCTGAGTTGACACGCTCCGAGATTCATGACAAGACCCTCCAGACATCATAAGGTTATTCAGGTATTTAAATATTTAGCAATTCTTCATGTATCATAATTCTTTCATTTTTCATTCTTTAAAGCTTCCTGTAATACTACCGTGGACAGGTTAGGAGAGTGGCGCCTTGCCTCACCCTTCCCTTTGTCGGCATTTCCTCGTAGCCTGTATGTACCTTCATAGTGTTTTCTTGATGTATCTTTTGCAATACTCCCATCAGTGTTTCTCTCAACCTTCCATCCCTTCCTCCACTTCCTCGAGTACAGACATCACACGCACGATCACACTACTACAGTCTACACTCTGACAGCTGATAACAATATGACGCGTGTCCTTGCACTGAAATAACCCCAGACGAATTTAACACGCAATAATAGAAGAACACAGGCACTAAAAGGCTTAAAAAATTGCATCACTCTCTTTGTTGCCTTTCCAAATTACTGTTTAAACTTGAACCATATTACAGTGACCTTGAGGAGAAGCCAAAATAGTCGAACGTATAACCTCTACTAGTATAAGTCAACTCGTGCCTACAAGACTCATCAACTCATTACTCCACACAAGGCGCATTTTGGGGTTGGCTGTCGTGAGGGAGCAGTGCAGAGGTGTGTAAGGCTTGTGTCAGTAATTGCTGTTGGTTAATATACTCCTGGTGAAAGGTAAAGGTTGTCTGGTCACTGGGGCGTGTGTGTCATGTAAGGGTGTGTCCCCGTGATGAAGGAAGGCCACAAACTGTATGCTGCTGCTAAAGGCGGTAAGGTACGGACAGTGAGAGGCAACAGTACGTGCAAGGCAATCAATGTGAGCTGCGGTGCTGAGTGGCTGAATGATGGACTGATTGACTGGTTGGCTGATGGCTGATTGACTGACTAAGTGGCTCAATGACTGACTTAGTGACTGGCTGAGTGGCTGACTGACTGACTGACTGGTTGACTGAATAACTTAGTGACTGACTGACTGAATAACTTGAGTAACTGATCTTCGACTGAGTAATTAGTTCGCTATACTAATGATTAAATGAATTAATGAGCGAATAAACTATAAGAAAAAATGAATAAAGGTACATGGGAAATACTGAAATTAAAGGTGAACCATGGAGAATATTAACTGATTCAAAACTTACTCGTAATTAAAAAAAAAAAAAAAAGATAGCATCTAGAAAACAGTGAAGAAGAGGATGATTATGGAAGAACGTTAAAGAAAGAAGTCAAAACAAATAAGCCGCAGCTCAGGTAAACAACTAAACTCACTTTTTTTTTTTTTCATCCTAATGCCTACAATTTGGAAATAATGCATTTTTACATAAAACACACACACACACACACACACACACACACACACACACACACACACACACACACACATTGAGGTGTTATTTTTTTTATCAGTTTAGTTATCTAAAAAGAAACACCCAACATCTAAAAAAAAGAAAAAAAAGAAAAAAAGAAACACATACATAAAGAAAAGAGCAACATTAGTGATCAAGACATAATACACCAACAACAGTCACTCCAGCTCACGGAGAAGACCAAGACCAACAGTTTCCATACACAACACAGCAGCAGCACAGACCACATCACATACCACAGACGCCCATCAACACCCTCCCGCCCAGTCAGTCTACTCACCCTAACGCCGACAAACTGGTCATGCAGGATCATCCACGAGAGGAGGAACACGAAGGAGACGTGGGCAGAGTAGAGAGCCATGACGTCAGTGCAGTCGAGGATCCGAAGCGAGTAGACGTGCATGTAGTCTGTCACCAGCCACAGCATGCAGAAGAGGCAGCACCGGGTCATGAACTTGCCTGGGGTGGAGAGAGGGAGAGGGGGTGTGAGCTGGGGTAGGTACTCGTGGTGGTGGTGGTGGTGGTGGTGGTGGTGGTGATTAGTGAGACTGTAGAGGTTAAGTAGAAGTGAGGGTGGAAATGAGTGTACTTAAGTGAGTGAGGTTGTAAATTAAAGCATTGAGTTGGAGTGGGTGTAGACCACATGGTGTGTCCGTGAGGGAGAATTTGTGAGTGAATGAGTGAGTGGGTGAATGAGTGTGAAGGAGTAAGTGGGTGAATGAGTGAATAAGATAAGAATAACATTAAATATCAAAGAATGTGAAGATCTACTTCCGTTCACAATCTTCAACGAATAATAATGAACACGACGAGCTGCTCAGTAACAGCTTAGGTTTGCTACAACATTTTTTCTTCTTTTTCATGGAATGAGTTATTTGAGAACGGCCTTCTGGCTGGTGAGAAGCAATGACAGAAGAGGGAGTGTGGTGAGTAACAGTGGCTACTGAGTTATAATAGTCAGTGCAGGCATTTTTTTTTTTCCTTTCTGTTGACGTGCGTTTGAGTATGAGTGAGTGAGTAAGCGTGAGTGAGTAAGAGTGAGTAAGGGAGTGAGCGAGCAAGAGAGCGAGCGAGCTTTGAAAAATAACAACAACAAAGAAAAAAAAAACACCAAAGAGAAAATTAAGCGGAAGAGCGAACAAAGATCCAAACACTAAATGAAAACACAAAACACCAACTTGCAATTTTTTTTTTCACCAGATATCCGGTTCTCTCTCTCTCTCTCTCTCTCTCTCTCTCTCTCTCTCTCTCTCTCTCTCTCTCTCTCTCTGGCTCATGTTCCCCGTGCTACCATTTTTCTCTCTCTTTCTTATCTGCCTTCCTGTCTCCTTCTCCGCAACTCGGTCTCGTGAGCACAAAGACAACCCACCACGGAGGAGGAGCTGAAAGGCCGCGGCATCCCACCGCTATACTGCGAGACACGACCACAAAAACTCTCTCTCTCTCTCTCTCTCTCTCTCTCTCTCTCTCTCTCTCTCTCTCTCTCTCTCTCTCTCTCTCTCTCTCTCTCTCTCGTGTGCGGTTCAAAAAATACTTTCATCCGGTTTCTTTTTCTATTTCTGTTTGGTCCACTTTCCATTCATGTCACCCCATCTTTCCCACACTGACTCACCCACACGTCCACGGATCATCTTTTCCTTCCCCTCAGTCATGCATTCCTTCCCCAGCCTCCCTGTTTACCATTTCACTGATTTCCTTCCTTTCCCATACGACAACACGAGAGAGCGGCATGAGGGAGAGAAGCAAGAGGAAATAACTTAACTAACACGTTCATGTATAGCGCGCATTGCTGCTGGCAAAGGAAAGAGAGAGAGAGAGAGAGAGAGAGAGAGAGAGAGAGAGAGAGAGAGAGAGAGAGAGAGAGAGAGAGAGAGAGAGAGAGAGAGAGAGAGAGAGAGAGGAGAGAGAGAGAGAGAGAGAGAAAGAGAGAAGAAAGATACATCGTCCCATTTCCCCTCTTACTCAAGATGAATACCCAGCATCACGACTCTCAAGGGAGGTTATCCGAACAAAAGTAGCGTGTTTTTACCGGAAAATATCGGAAATGCAGGACGCCAAGGGAGTGTGAGTCTGTCTAGCCAAAATCTAGCCAGCCATGGCCAAGCAGACTAAAGATGAGGGGACGCTGAAAGGAAAGAGGGAGCGAGTCTCTCTCTGGAAGGCTCGGAATGGTGGTCATGTTCCTCGTCCTGCTGCGACGTGACAAATGGAAGGGAGTGACGGGTATGAAGGGACCGTGGAGTGATGCTTGTGCTGTGTGTGTGTCTGTGTGTCTGTGTCTGTGGACCGTATTCTGAAACACTGCTGCACCACATCCTCACTACATTCAAAGAGTCTTAAGTTAAAGTCACAAAGGTTTTTAAAGGTCTTTTTACGTTTCTAGTGACAAATGAACAAGATTTCTATACTCAACGAGGTCAGTGTGTCATATTACACCAATCGTCATGAATTTTTCTATGGACTGAGTGCAGTATTTCACTGATCATTCACCTACAATATCAAGACGTCTTAAAGGAAAAAAAAATCACTTTTTATGTAAATTTACTACCCATTTAAAATGGGATGAGTTTCTGTGTTTTTAATCCGATTTTAGTTTTCTTTATATGGAATTAAGGAATGAACATTCCTCTACTTTTCCAAGTTAGACAATCCATGGATTCGAAAAATAATAGTACTTATGAATTTTGTATTAATGTACTCATTCTCTACTATTTTGTAATGTTTCCATCCTTCTTGTGACCAACCAATACAATCTAGAAGAAAAATCTAACTATCAAATGTTGCTGCTTTACTTCCCTGTCCAAAACTGCAAACAGATTTAAGATCGATTAAAAACTTTCCAATCTCAGGAATTTTGAAGTTAAGGCAATGCACTTTTGAGATACGAACATTTGAAGTTTTCCTTACTTTGCCGCCCTTTAATCTTTTTGTGTGCAGTTTTTTTGGCCAACAAATATTACTCTCTCATAATTCATTGTATTCTACATTAGTATGTGGTACAATGTTTCATTCTGATGGCCACTGGTCACCTTCTTTGGAAAAAAATATTATGCACATATGGTGGGGGTGTCATGAGGAGCCACCTCATTCGTTGTTGCCAGCTTTTCAGTGTGCACCTGCCTCGTACTCTTCACCTGCTTCTATCTTTCTCTTCTGTTTTTTTTTCTGTTGCATACTGCATTTCTCTGCATTTCCTTGTGTTTATTGATCAGTGCATGTAGTGTGTGGTGTGATGTGGGAAATCCGAGGTGGAGTAAGAGACTTGATGCCAGGTATCCAAAGTTGTGTTCCAACACTGTAGCACGGTAGCAATGGCATGACAAACTGCAGTAACAGTAGCAGGGGCAACACCAGTAGAAGCGGTTGCAGAAGAAGCAGCAGCAGTAGAAATAACACCAACAGGTGTTGAGGCAGCGTTGGTGATGGGAGCAGCGTCACTGCTGTGTGAGGCTTGAAATTGCCTCAAATTGTTCTCTCTTTTCTTTTGCTTTCTTGCCTTTTGCATCAACTTCTTCTTTGAGAAGGCTATCTTGACATATAGTCAAGGGTGGCAGGGTGCAGGGAAATGACGGGAAAAGAGGGACAAAGATAGGTAGTCCTCGTCAGCCTGCCTCTCGCGCCAATGCCTCGGGGCCTCGACAGCCAGGCCACCACAATCAGATTATCGAGGATCGGTCATGCACTTTAAATTACGAATACAATCGAGAAAATACATAATTGTGTCTTCTCACGGAAAAATTCAGGAAAGAGTTATTTTACAATGATAACGGGACCTTTAAATGACGTGTGATCCACTACCAATAGCGCTTAAATGCGCTTTAAAGGGCTTTAAATTCATCACGGAGTGAAAATAAGTGCACTATTAAATTCTACATATCGTGTTTTCTCTCATTACAATTCATCGCAGAAAATGATTTATTTGGGTAAACTAACCTTGCTGAGTGCCTTAACAAGAGAAACATTTTGACAACCCTGCTAATCATCTCTGTGACCTTGGAAAATACTCGTGGTGAGAGAGCAAAGCGTTATAGAATACTGGCATGTCTGTGTGTGTAGGGAGCGTGGGCTAACGTTCCACCAACACGCACTGTGTAGGTGTAGCAGGTGTGACCTTGGTGGTGGTGGTGGTGGTGGTGGTACTGAGCGAGAACAGCAGTAGGAGATGAAGGGCCTGTCCACCTCATGAAGCGTCCCTCAGTGATGCACGAGGCAGGTAAGAGCTCACAACCACAACACTTGGCATGGTCACGCATGCAGCGTCCATCACAACAGTCATTCTCTCCTTCTCCTCTCCTTCTTCAACACATTCTTCTTCCTTCCTTACCCCCATCTTCCTCCTACTCCTCCACCGCCTCACTCTCCTCTTCATCTTCATCCCATTTTCCTGTTTTTCCTTTCCTTTCTGCTTCTCCTCCTTCTCCTCCTCCTTCTCCTCCTCCTCCTTCTCCGCTTCATCTTCATCACATTCCTCTTCCTTTCTTCTCCCATTTCCTTCTCTTCCTCACACACAGCATACATATATATATATATATATATATATATATATATATATAGAGAGAGAGAGAGAGAGAGAGAGAGAGAGAGAGAGAGAGAGAGAGAGAGAGAGAGAGAGAGAGAGAGAGAGAGAGAGAGAGAGAGAGACCCGGCAAGAGGTAAATTACAGTTCCGTGAGATAACAAGAACTTACAGCATAATTAACCATATCTCAGCACGGAAAGGTCTGTCTTCCAGCTTTCCCTTCCCTTTCTTCCTTGTTTCCCTTCCTTTGGTCTTCCTGCAGCGACCTTTCATTTTCGTCTACTCTTTCCTTCTCTCTCATCTATATGCTTGCCTTTATAGTTACACCCTCAGTAAAATTAGGCTCCTATTTTCGTCTTCCGTCTTCCAATAAATTGCAGTCTTTCCTTGTTTTTTTTTTTCGCTTCCCTCCTCAAGTTCTTGTGCTCTGTGATGTGTCGTTAAGTAGTTACTGATAACTGATAAGGCGCCAGTGACAGTAAGTAGCGTGACTGTGCTGCATGTTATCCTGCATCATGTGTGAGGCGCATAGTTGTGTAATAACCGATAATATGCAGAGGTTAAGACACTGATGGTACTTGTAATGCACAGGTTGTAGGTGAAGTAATGGTGCTGTACGTTATACTGAATCAGGAATGTTAATAGTGGGATTCCAGTGAGTAGTAGATGATATAAACTACGTGACAAATTAGCATTACTCTTGATATCAACCCTTTCACTACAACACAACTATTTTCCCGTATCCAACCATCAGTTTTTAGACACTTATGTGCTACAGACTCAAACTGTCCTGTAGCTAAATTAATTCTCTCTCTCTCTCTCTCTCTCTCTCTCTCTCTCTCTCTCTCTCTCTCTCTCTCTCTCTCTCTCTCTCTCTCTTCTGTATCCATGCAAACATTTTTTCACACCCTTTTCAAAGTTAACAAAGGAAGATCGCAGCAGTGAAAGGATTAGGTAATGTACTGTAATACGCTATCCAGAAGCAAGAATACGTATGGTGCAGCTATGTAAGCATTAGTCCATCAAAACAGTTATAGCATGTGATGCAATGATGCTGGAGGTTATCGTGAATATATTGTATGTATCATCATTAGTATTTCATCTGAGTACAGTGTATCTATTGCTGTACTGTAAAGGACTGTTTCATGCTTGTGTGTGTGTCCTTACATTGAATAAAATCGTTTTCTGGTATGACTGTAATCTCCAGCCTATCTACCTTCTCTATACCACTTACTCAACCAGTTCCTCCCTTAATGCCTCGTGTAACAGTCCTCTCATAACCATATTACACCCTCAGCATCCCAAATAGCCATCACTTTACTGAGAGTTTCCTCGTTTACAAGCATGAGTGAGAAGCAAAGTTCCTGCGTGGTTTTGTTGCTTGTAAACGTCACTATAATTAGTGTGTGTGTGTGTGTGTGTGTGTGTGTGTGTGTGTGTGTGTGTGTGTGTGTGTGTGTGTGTCAGTGTGTGTGTGTGCCTCTAGGATCTATATAAAACCAAAAGAGGGACTGGCTCTGAGAGCGAGTCATCATCAGCCTCTCCAGTTTCCTCGTCGTGTCCCTTCCTGACACAGGCGGTGAAAGTCTTTGGTAGCCTCGCCCCTGGGTCTCAACACGGAACGAATGGGGGACTAATTCTCAGAGGGCGGCATCATTGGCCTCTCCACTTTCCTGCCTTTCTGTTGTTTCTTCTTACTGAGTTTGCCCGTGGGTCTCATTAAGCCCTCACTGTGCTGCACTCCCTGTTAACATTCACAGCACTGGAAGACTGTCTGCATGGACACATAGATACGAAATGAGAGACTAAGAAGTCAAGTTTTGTATTTTCAAGCTACAGAGTTATTTAAGACACTAGCATAAGTATGAGTGTCAAAACGTAAATAATTGGGGAGAAGATGCTCTGGAGGAAAAGGATTAAGAAACTGGTGAAGAAAGGAAGGAAATTTCGAGATCATCATCATTGGCCAGTCTAACTACCTCTCTGTCTTTCACTGCTCCCATTCTGTCCTCACGTGTAGTCCTTGCCGAGCTTCCCACTAGCCTTCATAACAAACTGGTGTCGAGAAAACCTATGCAGAGGATGATCCTCATTACCCAGCCTCACCCCTTCCATTCTCTCTCTCTCTCTCTCTGTCTCTCTCTGTCTCTCTCTCTCTCTCTCTCTCTCTCTCTCTCTCTCTCTCTCTCTCTCTCTCTCTCTCTCTCTCTCTCTCTCCATGCCGTTCTCCCTTCGTCTTTTGTTTTGCGTCTTCTCTCCCTCTCCTCTGTCCACTAAATGACTAAAGCCAAGAAAACTTTGTCAGGAAAGCTACATTGGTGTTTTTTGTCCCGTCAGTGTTAGTAACAGTTCACTGCGTGCCTGCGGCGTAGGTAGGATGGTTCTTGAGTGTGTGTGTTGCCTGTGTTCCCAGTGGATGGTGGGGTGCGTTCTTGTGTGTATTGCACTGCTGAATCTCGCAATGGTCTATCAATAATTGTTCAACTATGAAGGTTGTTGCAGTGCTCATTCATCATATATACTAATGACAAGTCCACACGCGCGAGTATTAGTGTATGTTTAAATTTCGCCATCAGACTTGCAAGGGATCTGTAAATTTGATCACAGAGCACTGTCCGTAGACTTGTATATCTGAAAGCCCTTTGGATTCCTATCTGCATTTTTTTTTTACACTATCAGCTCGTAATGGTGCGTCCTGAGGCGTGGTGGCGTAACGGGCGGCGGCGGCACGAGGTAATTTCACGGCAGGTATTGGCTGTTATCGAGTTTGCACTGAGCGTCCCTGGCTGATGGCTTGTTTTCGATGTGACGGTTTGCCCTTGCTTGTGTTTCAGCCTGAAGTGAACCAGTGATGTGATGAAAACCTTCCACTCTTTAACTAACGCTGCTTTCATTCTTCTATACTTTTTTTTTATACGTGTCTTTATTTTATCAACTTTCAGAACTCTCTCCATGGAGTGAAGACACCAACACTGACCAGCCGCCAGTCACCAGCCTCGACAAACTCCTTATCTTTCTTCCATCACGGAAACTACCCATAATTTTTTCCACCTTTAAAAATTTTCCATCTGATCTGCATCACCAAAAAAAATTCCCAATTAATCTTCTACCGTCAACAGTTTACCATCACCGATTTTCTCCGGCACCCAAAACACCGGCATTTCTTTGCACTGGTCTTCACACTGTCCACACACTTCTGGCGCCCTTCCCTCCACGCCTGACTACTCTGTCACATGTAAATATAAGGTGCATTGATAAACAAGTTACATTTAAGGTCGTAATCTCGAATCGTGATGAATAACCATGAAAGGTCGCTTGTTGCTCGCCGTTTCCTATTTACCAAGAGATTAAGAGATTCGGTAAAATAATGCAGAACTTTTCCAATCTGAAACAGGTCTCCCAAGGGAGGCGGGGAACAGACTCTCGTTTTCTTTACCTGCCGTGCTGGAGCGAGAGGCAGCCATGCGTCACTCCTCGAGGGATGAAAGGACACGTCTCTATTAACATGTCAAAGTCTACAGTGTAAGTGACGTGAGGAAATGCATCGATTTGAGTTAACGTTTACACACACACACACACACACACACACACACACACACACACACACACTCCTCAAACGTAAACCAGGTAAAATCTGTAGGAGGCGGTCAGCACACCACGCGTCACCTCAGCGCCAACCATTGCACCGAGGCAAGTGGCCCCGCATCCCCTCACTCTCTGCTGCCTTTAACTTGCCTCTGCCGAAAGCGTTCTTTGCTTTGTGAAACTTTATCGTTCGCACACTCCTTCATGTTCCTGTCGCAAAAACGTAGAACTGGTGACACAAAAATATCGAGAATGGGAAGCAGAAAGTACAGTCACTAGAAATACTGTGCGCGTCTCTCATCATTTCCATCCCTCTCGGCACGTTGCATTCTTTCGATAATATTTTCAGAAGCCTTCCTTATTTTATGATGATGATGATGATGACGCAGTTTTCATCAGCTTTGCTCCTGATCTTCCACAACAGAGCTTCATTATACAATGTTTTTTTTTTTTTCATATTTCTCGATATTTTGACTTCCTGCAACACTGTGTTCTCTAGCCACGCTTATACTAATATTTTCCATCCTAGTTTTTCACATTGTTGACCCGACCTTCCATTGCTAATCAAGAACACAGTGTCTAATGTTCATCAGTCTTGCATCAGTACACTCCCCACTTCTCTATTGTCTTGCTCACGTATTTTTGCCACTGTAGTTTTGTTCAGTCAGCTTTGCCTTTGTCTTTTATTCATCGAGGCCAAGCCGAGACCCTTCATCCTGCAGGCAACGTCCATGATCTTCTAAAACCCAATCATTCTAGTTACCCCGCCAGGAGCTTTTCTGTACTGTGTTTCTCTGACGTAGCCTAATCGAAGTAGCCTCATCCTTCTTAATGCTGCTGTTCCTCCTTTCCTCTGAACTATTATCGATTCCACGCGTGAGGCCTTCCTGTCTGTGCCTAACACACTAAAACTTTGGACGATAACAACATATAACACTACAATATGATCCTCGCACGTTCAAGACAGAAAACTAGTTCTCCCCACTGAAAATATTCCTTTTACCAACAATAATCCTAACCAAGAATCACCCTCGTCCATCTCTTAATACTCGAAATATATATATATATATATATATATATATATATATATATATATATATATATATTATATATATATATATATATATATATATATATATATATATATATATATATATATATATATACAGATTTTTTTTTTTCATGTCAGTTTTCATTATTCTGGTGGGTTGTGTCCCAAAGCTAGTAAAACAATCCCCAATTATTTTTCAAAGTTTCCCAGCTCTCTCTCTCTCTCTCTCTCTCTCTCTCTCTCTCTCTCTCTCTCTCTCTCTCTCTCTCTCTCTCTCTCTCTCTCTCTCTCTCTTAACTTACTGAAAGTGATGCCGCGGTCCCTGAAGTTCTGCGCGATGGTTTTGAGGGAGACCTTGAGTGAGTCCTTGTCCCTCCTGAAGCAGAAGAGGCAGGTGAGGCAGAGCGGGCAGAAGAGCCCCGTCCAGGCCGTACAGAACCGGGTGGTGAAGAAGGGCGCGTGGAACACCTCCCTTTGCTGCAGGAACCAAGGGGAGGCAGGTGTTAGCGTTGGGTTATGGGCTTACGTGAGGGGTGGCGATTGTTCAGGGGACTGGTGGTACTGTAAAGGGGATGTGGGCAGTGGTGGTGGTGGTGGTGAAGAGGGAAAAGGAGGAGGAGGAGGAGGAGAACAACAACAAAAACAACAACAACAACAACAAAAACAAGAGCAAGGAGGAGGAGGAGGAGGAAGTCAAGGACGACGACGGTGACAAGGACAAGAATGAAAATGAAGGGACGAAGGAAAACGGAGGCAAGGTGGTGATCTTAGTATACGTTGTGGGTTTGGTAATTTTTTAGATGACAAGAGGGACACTGAAGGAGCAGACCTGTTGAAAAGCTACGCAAGGAAGGCACACAGGAGCGAGATGTAGGTAAAACACATGCAATAATTTTCGATCGGTTCATTACACATTCGCGTTCAAAAGCAGAATCTCGAATCCCAAACATTTGCTTTATCAAGCACACCAGCGCCAGAAACTCCTCGCCTTGTTGTATCATCAAAATAGTCTAATACAGTAATTGCATTTTTTTTATGTGGTAAAGCTCATCACTGCGAAGGCACAAGTCATTTTTCCCCAGCAAGCAAAGTGTAGTGGTGACGAGATCACTTTGCTGAATGAAGCGTTCCAGCACATAGAAAGTAGAGTTCCACCTAGTCTCTACATCTTGAATTAGTTTCTTGACAGGAACACCGTGCTGTAGGTGAAGCTGGCTCAGTTTGTCAGAGGCTTTGACACTATGGTGGAAAAAGACAACAATTTGTTTTACTTTATCTTTTGTTATTTGCATTTCTCTTACATTTTTCACTGAATCCTGTACAACTAAATTTAGTGTATGAACAAAGCATGGAAGATGACGCAAATTCATGATGTTCTTTATTGCTGAGCTCATACTGGCAGCATTGTCAGTAACAACACAATATACCCATTTACTGCATACATGTGTTAGTTCCTCTGCTATATTCTGTGCTGCATGATTTTTTGTCGTTATTACTGTCTCCAATACAACAGATCTAAAATTAAAATCATGAGAAATGAAGTGTGGTGTGACAGTGACAAAGCCTTTTGTTTGCCTGCATGTCCAGATGTCTGTGGTCAATGCAATCAATGTCTTTAGCTTTTTCAAGTTCTTTACGGACTTTCTGTACTTCTTGTTCATAAAGAAATGGTAAATGTGTTCTCGTCAACACTCTGCGACTGACTAGGCATCTCATGCCAAGGATTTAGGCCATGAACGAAACTTTTAAATCCTTTTATCTTCAGTTATAGATAGTGGCTGAAGATCTTGAACAATTGTTTTCATTAAAAGGTGATCAAGTTCCTTCTTCTTAGCAGAGTAATTTTTGTAGAACTGAGTCCTGTCAATCGTTTGATAATAAAGTAGGCTACACTGTGGCTGATGATGCTCCTGCTGGTCTCTGATTCCCAGCCATATCTGACACAGACTCTTCCCGCATCTCCGCGTATTCTAATGGATGTTTCGTTGGGAAATGCTTAATCATACTTTAAATATTTCCATCATATTTAAGTGTGTCCTTGCACACTAAGCACACAGTAGCGTCAGGCATTATTTAGTCCATGTAGGTCCAGACTGGAGCTTTCCTGGCTCGTTTTGAGGCCATGTCTGGTGTCGCACTGTTGCAGTACAATGGTAAATGGCTATTTCTGCGAGACACACTCGTCTTTCCTCCTATTTCTTAAAAACTGTATGAATATTTTTGGAACGCCCTTATACTTTTTCTATGACACGAAAAGTTACACTTCTATAAGGAAAAATTTTGTAATTTAAATTAATACATAAACATGGTCCAGTGCGTCACATCTTCCTTCTCTGAAGCAGTGGTGCCGTTTTCCCGTAGCTGGTAGTGACGTAAAATTTCCGCCGTTTTCTATTGATGTGAAAACTGAAGAGAACGGGATCAAGTACGACAGGTAGCCAGACACTTCTGTAAATTGACTATGTATGCAGAAACATTTTGTATAATTACATAAAATTAATTGTTTCAGCCTTCCTTGCATTTCAGAAATTTCAAAATATACACTGTGGCATTTCAAAATATACAACCTTGGCAGTTGCAGTCGGAATGATGTAGTGAACAGCTAGCTGTCATCTAACTGACTGTCTTCAACCTTCGTGTCCGCCACGATGTAGCTTCTGTTGCTGTCTTTTATCGCTCTTTTCACTCTGCTCTTAGGAATGAGCTAACTGCATGCCTCTCCCTCGCCTTGCAGCAGAATCCTCACTTGTGTGGAATGAATGGTTAGCAGTTAGTCTTTAAACGCGTTTCCGGCCACAATTTTCGATAATATTTTCTACTGACAGTTTCATTACCTTAATTTTCTTCATCACTGCCTTCTAAACCTGATGCAAAAAAGAGATGACGAAGATAATGATGTAGTCCGTCACTGTGTGATTAATTGTCATCATCATTTTGTTCGTTTTCATCGCCATCATGTATGGATACATCATGGGTTCGCACGTAAGTGTTAGCATTATCATTTTCTTCATTTTCTTCAGAATCGCTTTCTTCATGACTTACTTCGCTTTCACCGTCACTGGTGAGTACAACGTCGCTTTCCATATCATCACTTTCACTTGTTTCATTTTCTTCAGGAAAGTCACCTCAACCTAATGCATAACAAAGGTAAGGATACTGAGTATTACTTGCTTCTGCCAATACTTGTGAATAATTTCCTTCATTACTTCCTTTATTTTCATCGTCACTAGCAAATAGATCCTCTCCTTCATTATCCACATTTGCATTCTCACTGTATTCGATTTCTTCACCACTGTCTAATAAACGTAATGCCCAAAAAAGATGACGAGGATAATAATTGTCGTCGTCACTCATTTTTTTTCCTTGGTCTTTTACAAAAACAGTAGATTTTTAAAAATTATATCATATGACAGTCAGTTCAGCAGAAGACCTTTTTTTTTGGTTCCAGATACGTTCCCCAGCCCGTGCACAAACGTCCTCGCTAGATAAAGTAAGAAGAGCTGCTAGAAGTGTTAATCAACTCCCGCGATGAAGCCAAAACATGAGCCCTGACACAACAAGTGTTAATGAATTCCCGTGATGAGGCCATGGTATCAGCGCTGATATAATGCTTATACCTGTGTCACCAGGCACATTAAAAACGTGCTGGCAAAGGCTTTTTCAGCACATTTCCCACAGCATAACTACACTCTTGTTCTTCTTGTTTTTGGCCTAAGTAATTCATTTCATACCCCCTTTGTGTATTCATGGAATGTTATAGTGCAGGATCATCTGTTACCAGCACGAAAAAAAAAAAAAAAAAAAAACAGCGGTATGATATTGTCGTTTGTCTACAACTTCCGTTCCCACGCCTTATCTCTGATGACATCACTATCGCTTCTAGACATAGCGCATTTTCTACATATGGTACAGAGAGAGAGAGAGAGAGAGAGAGAGAGAGAGAGAGAGAGAGGAGAGAGAGAGAGAGAGGAGAGAGAGGAGAGAGGAGAGAGAGAGAGAGAGAGAGAGAGAGAGAGAGAGAGAGAGAGAGAGAGAGAGAGAGAGAGAGAGAGAGAGAGAGAGAGAGAGAATCCGCCACTTGTGCATTTTTAACTAATGGTGTGATACAACGTCTCTGTCCATCTATCCATGTGATGCTGAGAGCTTGTAAGTCAACGACAATGTGTTTCCAATACTTCTGGTCTAAATGTAGAATAAAGTAGCAATTATACGTAGATTTAGGAAAAAAGGCATATGTAAAGCAAAGTTTTGAGGAAATTTTGCCATATGGGAAAAAAAGAACATTATATATATATATATATATATATATATATATATATATATATATATATATATATATATATATATATATATATATATATATATATATATATATATATATATATATATATATATATATATATATATATATATATATTCATTATCAAAAGGAAATAAATTAGTTTACCAAAAAAGCATGATTAGTGTGTAGAAAGCTATATGTACAGTAAATAAAGTGATCACCCGCCAACATGAAGAATACTGCATGATCAGATTTAGTTGCAGACACACAATAACATTTCTAAACTAGGTTCAAATGTTGTACAGTCACCTTGCTGAAGTGGAATCTCACTCAAAGCCATTAATGATTAACAGTATTCATATGGAGGCAATTTCTCTGTTTTCGCTTTATGATATTCAGTTTAAAGAATAGCCGTTCAACATCAGCATTGGAAGTTGGAAGCGACAGGTCATTAAGCGCAAATGTAACAAAGGTCCGGTACTGGAGATTTCCCATGGCGTCTGTAAGTGTCATAAAATGAACATAGAGTAGGCACATATCATACTTTGGTCTTTAAGATGGTCTGGGAATTTATAAAACTGAACAGTTCTCCACTCGTTATGAACAGCCTGTTTATCATACATATTGGTGATCCTTGGCAGTTCATCCATTAAGTCGCTGAGGGATGACATGTTTGCTCTGGCGGTGGGATCCATTACTTTCCCGGGATGCAAATATCGTGTCAACATCCATAACTTATTATTTAAGTCAAGTCTTTTCTTGATTTCTTGATATAGTACAATAAGAAAAAGTCCTACATCTTAACCTGATGTCAGTCATCATATCTACATTATTCACATATTCTGGTGCCTGAAACAACGAGTGTAATTTTGCCCCAAGGTAAATTTGATGAACAGGTTTGTGTAGGCTGCCGTTTGCTGGGTTGATATCATATAAGGGAACTTTACAAAGTAAATGCTCCTGACAAATGGAATGTACCAAAAACCGATACAGGCTAGATATTTGTCATGAATCGAATGAAGTGTTGGCAAAATGTAATTCAAGAAATGTTGATAGCAGACTATTGCTTGATCCTCTAGTGCCTTCCTAATGTTTTCAACAGCCAGCAACCTACAATCATAAACCTTACTCTGAAAATACACCTTTGGGGCACTCCACTGCTCCAAAACCCCTTGCCACAGCCTCAAGTAATGATAACCACCTTGTTGCACTACCATGTAGTATTTTGTGCGGTTTTAAATTGCAGAAACCCTGGAATTCCTGAAACTCTGATTTCCGATTTCCGCTATGTGCAAAATAATTATATATGTTTCGTAGCAATTCCTCGCATGCACGAGGCAAGGTTTTAGCTGCTTCACTAGCACACAAATGGATGCTTGTGGAAGACACATCTAAAGACAGTAATGCCTGGACATTCTTCTCTCAGTCTGCTGGTGACGCTGTTGTAGTTACACATCACATTTGATGCACCGTCTGATGCGAAACCAGTCAGATTGTCTAATGGGATATTATCAAGGTTAAGGGTTAGCTGCATCCATCCCCAGAGTACACAGCGAACCATTCATCCTGGCGTGTGAGGATGTGTGCTTAATTCTTCACCTTGTATGAGTGCGCCTTCAATGTTTTCATCCCCAGAATACACCGCCAGCTTTTGAAGGTAGCTTTGGAGGTTTTCAGAGGGCGCACGTGAGGATAAGCGCTCATTCCTTCACACAAGACAATGTACGAGTGCACCTCCCGGAAGTCAGTGATTTATGTAATATCTCAAGGCTTCAGAATATACGGACAGCGATTCACGTTAGCTTTTGAGGTTTTCAGGGAGGACTGGCACTTAATACTTCACCACAGACGACACTTTCCGAAGGCCAGTGATTTATGTAGTGTTTCAAGGCTTCAGAACAGACCGAGAGCCATTCACGTAAGCTTTTCACGTTTACAGGAAGTATATATTACGATAAGCGCTCAGTCCTTCACATAAGACAGTTTATTAAGGCATCTCTAAAAAGCCAAAGATTCATGTAATGCTTCAAGGCTTCAGAAGGAACACTCGCTTCACAAAGGTATCGGTGCACACTCTATAATAAACATTTCGAGACCAGTGACGATACGTATTGGGAAAGAAGTGCTGAGATGCCAGCCTTCATGTATAGGTAGAGATGTATTTCGACAGTCTCATTCCACACGTTTCGAATCACTATATAGAAGTTCCCATACACTGATCCTTTCCATCTTGGCTGCGTAATCTGAATACAATACTACGGTCAATTTAAAAGTGTCGATCATGCCGTGCACAGATAGTCTTTGGAGCGAGTGTGTGTGTGTGTGTGTGTGTGTGTGTGTGTGTGTGTGTGTGTGTGTGTGTGTGTGTGTGTGTGATTTGTCCCCCATTCCTTTATACTACAATTTACGAGGAGGACATCAGGAAGCAGAACGCTCATGCAATATTTTGAGGTTTTTAGAAGGTACGATGCAATTCTCCTTACCATAATATTTTACAAACACTCCTGGAGAGACTGAGAACAAAAAGGATAAATTGATGAACGCAAATGATACTGTTGCTTCTTCTTCTCAGAAAGTACAAAGCGTGTTTTGATGTTTTTGTAATCCTGCTTCCTATAATACAGTTTACATTCCTGGAAAGAGAAATCATAAAAAAGGATAATTTGATGGACGGGAATGTTACTGATGACTGACTGCACCCGAGTTTTAGATCCATAACTGTAAGATCCTGATAACGCCACTTCTAGGTCCCAGTTAAAACACACACACACACACACACACACACCACATGTATAAGACAACGACGAGCTGCTGTGAATTAATAAAGAAATATTACTGTTAAAGGTAAAAATCTGGCTATTTGTCAGGTGAGCAATTTTACTACAGCTCTCACTTTCGTGTCACCAACCCATGATTTGAAACGGCCTGCGCTTCTACACGAGCTGTTTTCTAAGGCCGCACAGATGATCAGTTGGGCTCCCAAGGATGTTTTTCCTATTGATGGTACAGAATACTGGTTGAACTATCATTAGAATTACGACAACTCTCTTGAAAACCTCAATAACTTCCACTAGGGCCTCATAGAAACTAATCAGGAAATGTTTGAATCAGGAAATGTTTGAAAATGTGATCCCTGTGTTGCTGCAAATGCTAAAATGCTTCCAACTGTGTTTCGCATTAGTTAAGATCGAAGCTTCAAACCGACGCTCCAAGTTTACGTTAGACTTTCCCGTTGAAGCAGTGACAGTTCTCTCCTACAGTCCACTCTGGTTACTTGCCAAGTGAAGCCTTAACTCTGACTGCTACAACTTTTTCTCAGCTTATTACAGTCTGGCATAAGTTTAGACACCGATTTTAAAGACAAGACTTGCATGAAAAAGGTACCATTGAATATCTAGTAAGGCTTTCTAGCATCTGTAGCTTAATTTTTGATGAGTAAAACTTCCTAGTGAAAATAAATGTACAACTCCTACAGGTGTCAGAGGATTAAGACGATAAGGGCTTCCTGAATTGTACACTACAAGCCCTTTACATTTGAGAGCGTGTGGCAGGAACAAACTCATTCGGGCCTCACCGTCACGTCCTGAATATCCTCGTATTAATTCACCTTTACGAAATTTCTCCACGTACTCATTAAAACCTGATCAGGTAATTAGCAGAAGAGGGTGTGCGCTACGTGACCTTGAATTGGAAACAACGTCCAAGGTTTTGTTACGACATGCAATGGAAACGATACACGCCACATATAGAGATAGATATAGATAAACAAATAGAAAGACAGATAGATAGAAAGACATAGATAGACATAGATAGATGGGCTGATATAGATAGATAGATAGATCTCGATAAATAGACCAACAGATACGCAGAAAAAAAAGATAGATAAGCAGAATAATTATATAAAATAAATAGAAAGTGATAGAAAAATACTTACTAATATTCTCTTGACAAACACGTGAAAGCTTTAACATCACATCACCTTTTAAAACATGATAAATATTACATTCATGACCAAACACAATATACACTTCACCTCCATTAATCGGAGAGAGAGAGAGAGAGAGAGAGAGAGAGAGAGAGAGAGAGAGAGAGAGAGAGAGAGAGAGCAAACTGGCAATGGTGTTGAAAGCAAATATGGGATACGGTAACCATGAAACAGTGAGCCGCGGCCCTCAGGACCAGCCGTGACCCGCCCCTACACCACTCAGTAAATCGATAAGCCTCATTAAGACGACGAGGAGGAGGCGGAGTCAGTACCCGTCGTCCCCTTCAATCGTCCTCTCCATTGTCAATTCCGAGATCCCTTATCTTGGAGTTAGTGAGACTCGGAAGTGTTTTATCCCCGTAATAAGAACGTAAGGGAAGGTGCAAGGGGTCGCTAACTGGAAAGTCAACACGTGGCGGTCTCTTATTTTCACCCTCCGTCACAAGAACGTAAGAGAAGTTGCAAGAAGCCAGTGAGCCAACACGTGGTAGTTCAGGTGTAATGCATGTGTCCACTCAAACTAGGTGCACATATACATCACCGTGCCAGCAGCCATTCATACCCACCGCTACCACCAACAGTAGTTATGGTCACCTGACTTGTTGCATTCCCCCATAATGTGTATCCTGAACCGTAAGTCTTTTGATATGCTGACAAGTTCAAAAGAAGGGCTAGTCTACAAAATCAAGTCGTGTACCAAAGTAAGTCAGTATGTACTTGTAAATTTAAGTGAGAAATAAATTAATCTGATAACTGATTGATTCTTACTAGATCAGTGGACTTGGGATTGAAGGAAAACACTACGGAAAGAAATGCGGTGTGCTACTCGACTTCTGATCAAGACTATACCATTAGATCACGCCTTTCTTTTCCTTTATTCTGTAGCTAGTTTTCTCTAATACTACGGCTGTAAGTGTTGTACAGGTAAGGCAGGTGAATGGGATCAACCTAACTCTCTCCATGAAAGGCAACAGCAGAACGTTGGCGTAATACGTACGTGTTTCATCTTGTGTATCCTTTCATTATCATATTCCACTTATTTTAGGAAAAGTAATGTAGCTAAACAATCTCGTTAGGACTTAAACATATATTCCTACTCGAAATTAAGTAATATTAACTTGAATACTTGAATACCCATCATTCCCATTCATAAATCTGTCTAATTTTTTCTTATCTACTTTTTTAAAAAAATTGTTCTAACTAATAATCTTGTAAAAAAATGTATTCCAGCCTTGCCATCCAATTTAAGAACCAATATTCTCCTATCTCATTTTCAAATCTAGCTTAATCAGAGTTGAACCCGTTACTTCTCATCCAATCCAATCTGATATCTAGGCCAGTCATGTATGAAAAAAGTATTAATGCGATGGTACAGATTGATAAGGAAGTGTGAGCACAGTGCGGAGTGACAGGCTGAGAGGCGAGGTGGGTTTGATGAAGGAGAGGAACAGACGGTAGGGGGTGATGGACGTGTTGTAAATCGTGAGGTGCGGAGGGTAGCAGGTGAGTGGCAGGCAGTGGGTGGTGAGGGTGGTGAGGGACGGGCATGTGTGTGTGTGTGTGTGTGTGTGTGTGTGTGTGTGTGTGTGTGGAGACGTGGGGACAGAGACGTGAGCTGCGAGTGGCTTGGAGTATCTGTGAAAGAGAAGGTAGTGGTTGGTAATGAGATGCACTGATGTATGTTAGGGAGTTGTGAGTGAGGAGCAGGTGTTTGAATGGTAGAGGCGCTGCGGCTAAGAAGGAAGTGTTACGAGTGATGACTGGGAAGTGTGGCGGAGATGAGGTGGTTGTGTGTGATGCTTAGGTTCTTATATACAATTCCGTGAACATTGCATCAACAAGATTTCCCTTTAAGTAACTCTTCCCAAAAATACGAGTGACTACCGTGTTAAGTTACGATCTCATGATAAACTAGGCAAGGAAAGGTAAGATGAGGTGAAGTGAGGTAAGGTTAGGTAAGGTAAGGTAAGGTAAGGTAAACTAAGGCGAGGTTAGATTTAGATCAGGTTAGATTAGGTTACGTTAGATCAAGTTGGGTTAGGTTGACACATTAGGTGTTATTACATTAGGGGAACTTTATGATGTAGGGAATTATTTCAATTTACGTTTGCAGAGAGGAATCTTCATGTGTGGAATTTACTCAGAAGCAAGGTGGCTGTTTGAGAAGTGTTGAGTGGCGAGGAGGGGGTGGAGCAGGTGGTGAGAAAAAATGGTGGATCATTATGAAGGAGAGAAGTGGTGCAGTGGTGGGTGAGTGGGGTGTGGGGTGGCAGTGGGAGGTGGGCGAGCAAGTGTTGCTTTCAGCGTGTACACACCGTTTTGGTCGTCTGGGAGAGGAAGGCCTTGCTAAGACGAGCACACTTGGAGGGCTGACCATCACGGGGCTGTCCGCGGCCGAGGCTGGGGGACAAAAAGGAAAAGAATGTTGGAAAACTTACTCGTATTTTTCAGTTTCTTTTTTTTTTTTCTCACTCTCTTACATTCCCCCTTCGCATTTTTTCCAGGAAGAAGCAGCGCTGCCAAACATGCACTCGCTTCTAATACTTTACCAGGCACTTTCTAAATTTTCCTGGAGCAGAAAGTATCTTTTGTCACTGTGCCGAGAGGTACTCAGTGCTTTCCCTCCATTCATTCCACGCCCTCACCCTGGATTACATTTACTGCGGTACAAAGAAAGGATAGGAAAAGAAACAGATAGATAGATAGATAGATAGAAAGATAGATGGATGGATGGATATACAAATATAGATGATTCCTCTCTCTCTCTCTCTCTCTCTCTCTCTCTCTCTCTCTCTCTCTCTCTCTCTCTCTCTCTCTCTCTCTCTCTCTCTCTCTGTCAAGACCTACTTAACACAACACAAAGGGAACAAGACAAACAACCTGGGACTGTCGTTACAAGCGCAGTCAGGCAGATGTATTACACAGGATGATGGCGTTATGCAAACCCACTCAAGTCCCGCGGGTCAAGATGAGGGGATCTTGACCACACACACACACACACACACACACACACACACACACACACACAGTTCTCAGTATCGTCCTTATTACCTCTCCCAATCGTCTGCTAATCAGTCAATCAGGTATATTTCACGTGAGAATAGAAGACAGGTGAATAGTTAACATGTGGTAGTAACAGTAGTAATGTAGTAGTAGTAGTAGTAGAAGTAGTGTAACATCTTTGAGCTCTATTCACACACCAGTGAGTTTTGTAGATAATAGGCGTGAAGTGACAGTGTTAACGCACAGTTCCTTTCCTTCCAGAGCTAACAACAAGGCTCCCCATCCCTCTATAATCAACACGAGACTCGCAGATTACAACTGTTAATGCCCCTCTATAATTTAACTCCTACCTTGAGGCACTGAGGTGAGACTGCGAGTTTTTGAGGCTTGTGTTGTGGGTGGTGTTCAGTGACGTGATGAAAACTTTTTTTTATCTAATGATCCGCTTCATCAGAAAACCTGCCAGTTATCTACCTTCTTGATCAGCGTTATTGAGCCGGCATCTCTCCAGGGCTTATTTTATTTCCTCCCCCTATTATCTACATGTATGACTTATAC
>NW_026973688.1:892500-912500 GCF_035594125.1 Scylla paramamosain | reverse complement strand
ACCCCCCCTCAAATTTTTCTTCATTAACTTCTGCAACATTCGCGGTCTAAGATCTAATTTCCAATCTGTAGAACATCCCATCTGCTCTTCTAAACCTCATTTTCTTTTCCTCACTCAAACTAAGGTGTCTGAGGCAACTGACAGTAGCCCCTTTTCTGTTCCCTCCTACTTTCTCTATCCTCATTTTCGATCCAAAGCCGGATGTTGCGTTTATGTGCGCAATGGCTTAACCTGCTCTCGTGCCCACGCTCTTGAATCTTCCGAGTTTTCCACCATCTGGCTACGACTACAGAGTCACTCTCAAACTAAATTTATCTGTGCTGTATACCTCTAACCTAACTTCTCTGACTATAAGAAATTCTTTGACTACTTAACTTCCAAAGTGGAGCACATTCTGACCCTCTTCCCTTTTGCAGAGATCTCCATTCTTGGAGACTTCAATGTTCACCACCAGCTTTGGCTTTCCTCCCTCTTCACTGACTATCCTGGTGCACTAGCCTTCAACTTTGCTATCCTCCACGACCTAGAGCAACTGGTGCAACACCCTACTCGTATCCCTGACCATCTTGGAGATATACCCAACATTCTTGACCTTTTCCTGACCTCTAATCCTTCTGTTTATGCTGTCACCCTCTCTCCTCCGTTGGCCTCCTCCAATCACAATCTCATATCTGTATCTTGTCCTATCGCTCCAATCCCTCCTCAGGATCCCCCTAAGCGAAGGTGCCTCTGGCGTTTTGCCTCTGCTAGTTGGAGGACCTGAGGAGGTTATTTTGCTGAGTTTTCTTGGAATGACTACTGCTTCCGTGTCAGAGACCCGTCTTTGTGTGCTGAGCGCATAACAGAGGTGATAGTGTCTGGCATGGAGGCGTACATTCCTCATTCTTTTTCTCGACCTAAACCTTCCAAACCTTGGTTTAACACAGTCTGTTCTCATGTTATACATGATAGAGAGGTGACCCACCAAAGTATTTAGGCCTTCCATCACCAGAATCTCATGCACTTTATATTTCTGCCCGGAACCATGCCAAGTCTGTTCTCCAACTAGCCAAAAACTCCTTCATTAACAGGATATGTCAAAACCTTTTAAGATCTGACTCCCCTCATGATATCTGGCATCTAGCCAAAAATATCTCTAATAACTTTGCTTCTTCTTCTTTCCCTTCTTTATTTCAACCAGATGGCACCACTGCTATCACATCTATTTCTAAAGCTGAACTCTTTGCTCAAACCTTTGCTAAAAACTCTACCTTGGACGATTCTGGGCTTGTTCCTCCCTCTCCTCCACCCTCTGACTACTTCATGCCATCTATTAAAATTCTTCGCAATGATGTTTTCCATGCCCCTGCTGGCCTAAACCCTCGGAAGGCTTATGGACCTGAGACCGCAGAGATTACTTTTTATTAGAGTGAGAAGAACATAAATATTATATACGAATCTTTAATTATATAAGTTTTCTTAACTAATATATTTTTTAATAAATGAATTTAATTAAAATAAATGCATATATATATATATATATATATATATATATATATATATATATATATATATATATATATATATATATATATATATATATATATATATATATATATATATATATATATATATATATATATATATATTCATAAATGCTGAGAGAAATACACATTCTATTCATATAAACTTGAAATGTCACTTTAATATTTTCGTCCTCTTATATTAATTAGTCTTTCCTATGTATCACTTGCTTTCATTTATTTTTTCTTTCGTTTTCTTATTTGTACTACTTTGTTTCTTATGCATTTTTACTTGATTTTTAATCTGTTTTTATGTTAATATAGTGCCTGACTTAAAAGTGTAGCTTTGATAGAGCTAATTATGTATTTCTTATACCTATATTATTTATAGCGAATTTACACCGCTTCTTTAAAGATCAAAACTTTATGTGCACTATACACCAACAAATGATATTCTCAAAGATAAGCTAACTAAGCTAATGGGCTCATACCCCGTAAATGAAAGCTTCAACCTTTCTCTTTTTAATGACATTTCCAGTTTCCTACCTATTATTTTTCTGTACTTTACTAACAGGTATCTTTTTCATTTATTTCTTCTCCTTCTTGGTTTGGGGCTTGACTCGGGCTGGAACTAAATCTTTTTTCATTTATTCTTCTCATTGCAACTAAATTATGCCCGTATCTAACTGAAGCTGCAATTAAATATTTTCTAATTCAAGCTCTAGCATCTACTATCTTAATTCTCTCTCTCTCTCTCTCTCTCTCTCTCTCTCTCTCTCTCTCTCTCTCTCTCTCTCTCTCTCTCTCTCTCTCTCTCTCTCTCTCTCTCTCTCTCTATATATATATATATATACTGGAATGACTTTTCTTATTCTTTAATTAGTATATCTTTACTTTTTAAAATTATGAGCAGCTCCTTTACATTTTTGGCTTCAGCTCCGTTACATTTTTGGCTTCCGCAAGTTATTGAAGGATTGTCTTGACCTCAAGCTTTTATTGTCTTAACAATCCAAAAAAATTACTCCTTTGTTTTTAATTCCCTATTTAACCTACTCTTCTAACTTAGTAACCTTAATTACTTTAGCAGCACATAATTCTTCTTTAATTGGAGCCTTAGGTGGCTTAAATGTTACAAAACTACGTAAACTTATCGCCTTCTCTTCAGTTAACCATATATCTTAATACTTATTGTTATATCAATCAGTGATATAATATGACTCATTTACTTTATCTTCTTTATTTCAGGCTCTGTAAATATTTTACTCTTTATTACTCAGTCATCAATTTCCGTTATAACAATTGAAAACAAAAGGAAGATTGCCCTAAAACTTTTTTTTTTTTACCAATAAATTTCTTATCTTTAGGTCTTCCTCCCTTTTCAGGATTTACACCTAAATGAATTATAATTCAACTACTCTCTTCTAAAATAATAATTTTCTCTCCTTTAATTCTTCTTTTTTTTTTTTAAGTCTTATTACTCTGTATTTCTATCTACGTCTCTTTTTCCCAATAATGCCATTATCTTTTCCTTCATTTACCACTTCCCTTAAAATTAAACCATTGGTAACATTTTCTCCTATCTTAATCTTTGTTACTTTCATTAATATGTTTGGAATATGTTTTCCTATTCCATATTTAGCGTAGGATTTTAAGTTATATTAAACTAATGGCCTTCAAAGCCCCCCCAAAAAAAAATCTTTTAAAATCCTAAATTCCAGTGTTTCCACACATCTTTAGATTTGCAATCTAATATTATTTATATTTTGCTATAGAACCTAATAAGAAAGTTTTTTTTACCTTGTTTTTAGATTTGCAATGTAACGCCTGCACTTCTCAGCCATCTTATTATGCAACGATGATTCTTTTCTACAAATCATAAAGACATTGGTACACTATTTCATTTTTGGAGCATGGTCTGGTATAGTAGGAACCTCGTTAAGTATAATTATTCGAGCAGAATCAGGTCAGCCAGGCACATTTATTGGCAACGATCAAATTTACAATGTTGTAGTTACCGCCCATGCCTTTGTTATAACCTTCTTCATAGTTATACCAATTATAACTGGAGGATTTGGTAATTGACTAGTCCCTCTTATATAAGGAGCCCCTGATATAGCGTTCCCTCGTATAAATAACATAAGATTCTGACTTTTGCCTCGTTCTTTAACTCTTCTTCTAATAAGAGGTATAGTGGAAAGAGGAGCTGGTACAGGTTGAACTGTTTAGCCTCCTCTAGCAGCAGCTATTGCCCATGCAGGAGCATCAGTTGATCTTGGTATTTTTTCTCTTCACCTTGCTGGTGTGTCCTCAATTCTTGGAGCAGTTAGTTTTATAACAGATGTAATTAACATACGATCCTTTGGAATAAGAATAAATCAAATACCTTTGTTTGTATGAACTGTTTTTATTACTGCCATTCTCTTACTTTCATCCTTACCTGTATCAGCAGGAGCAATCACTATGATTTTAACTAACCGAAATCTTAATACATCTTTCTTTGACCCCGCTGGAGGTGGTGATCCTGTTTTATATCAATATCTATTTTGATTTTTTGGTCACCCTGAAGTTTATATTCTCATTTTACCAGCCTTTGGAGTAATTTCCCATATTGTAAGACAAGAATTCGAGAAAAAAGAATCATTGGGTGCATTAGGTATGATCTGTGCTATAATGGCTACTGGAATTTTAAGATTTATCCTTTGAGCTCACCATACATTTACAGAAGGTATAGTCGTTGATACACGAGCTTACTTCACATCAGCCACAACAATTACTGCTGTTCCTACAAGTATTAAAATTTTCAGATGACTTAGAACCCTACTTGGAACACAAATTAACTATAGTCCCTCGATATTATGAGCTTTATGTTTTATTTTCTTTATTTACTGTTGGAGGTTTAACAAATGTTGTCCTGGCAAATTCATCAATTGATATTATTGTTCATGATACTTATTACGTTGTAGCTCATTTTCATTATGTTTTATCTATAGGGGCTGTACTCGCTATTTTTGCACAGTGATTCCACCTTTTTAAAGGCTTATCACTTAACCCTAAATTAATAAGAATCCACTTTACTGTCATATTCATCGGTGTAAATATCACTTTCTTCCCTCAACATTTCATAGCACTTAACGGAATACCTCCACATTACTCTGATTACCCGCCGATATTTCATGGAAGAAACCTGTGGAAGAAACAATACTTCATGTTGCCTACGCAACAATATCCTATGGAAGAAACAATATTTCATGTTGTCTACGCAACAATATCCTATGGAAGAAACAATATTTCATGTTGCCTACGCAACATGAAATATTGTTTCTTCCAAAGGATCTATAGTATATCTCGTTGCTATATTAATTTTTATAATTATCATTTGAGAAGCTTTAATTTCTAATCGTCCTGTTCTATTCCCCCCTTTCCTGCCTCTTCAGTTGAATGAAACCACTCACACCCACCCGCTGATCACTCTTATATAGGAATTCCACTTACTACTAACTTCTAAAATGGCAGAAAGATGCATAGGATTTAAGCTATTACTAAGATTTCTCTTCTTTTAGAAAATACATTTCTTAATGGCAACATGAACTTTTCTAGGCCTTCAAGACGGAGCTTCCCCTTTAATGGAACAATTCATCTTTATCCATGATCACATTATAGTTGTTCTTATTATAATCATTATCTTTGTGGGATATATCTTAGCGTCACTTCTCAGAAACTCTCTTATTAATCGATTTATACTAGAACATCAAACTATTGATTTATTTTGATATTCATTGCTCTCCCTTCTCTGCGACTTTTATACTCGTACCTTCTTGATGAAGTTAATAATCCTTCCATTTCTCTTAAAACTGTCGGTCATCAATGATATTGAAGTTATGAATACTCTGACTTTCTTAATGAAGAATTTCATTCTTATATAACTCCTACTAACGAACTAGACTTTTCTAGATTTCGTCTCTTACATGCAGATAATCGAACTGTTCTTCCAATAAATACACAAATATGTATTGTAATCACCGCAGCGGATGTCATTCACTCTTGAACTGTCCCAGACGCTATTCCTGGTTGACTTAATCAAACTAGACTTATAATATCTCGTCCAGAATTATTTTATGGTCAAGGTTCAGAACTCTGTGGTGCTAATCATAGATTTATACCTATTGTGATTGAAAGTGTAAACACAATTTTTCCTAAATTGAATTTCTTCATGTTCTGACTCACCCGATAACTGAAAGTAAGTGTAGGTCTTTTAAACTTATTATAGTATTGCGCCTACTTCTGGTGACAGGAAATTACTTAAATTTTAATATTAATTTATCATGTTAAAGTTATCTCCTAAGATATTTCTTAATGCCTAAAATAGCTCCTTTGCTTCGACTTTATCTTTATTTCTCTTTTTTTCTGTTATCATTAATTATTTTCATATCCTTGATTTTTGTTTTTCTATACCTTTTGAAAAAAATATTCTAAGATCACTGAGCCTTATCTAATCCTACAATTCTCTTGAAAATTATAGCTAATTTGTTCTCAATTTTTTTTACCTTCTTTAAGAATCTTCAACTTTTCATTAAACTGAATTTTGCACTTTTGTAGAGCTCCTATTTATTCCTTACCTTTATTGAGCTTCTCCTTCACGATGATCTCTATGATGAAGCGAAATTATTTGTACTTTACACAAAGAATTTAAAGCACTTCTAACTTCTTATTCTTTAGGTTCAACTATATTTTTCGTTGCTTTGTTTTCTTTAGTTCTTTATAATATTTTTAAGGTTTACTGCCTTACATTTTTACAAGATCTAGACACACAGCAATAACCTTAACACTTTCATTGCCTTCATGAGTAACTTTACTACTTAGAGGTTGAGTTAACCACACTCAACATATATTCGCTCATTTAGTTCCTGAAGGAACTCCTTCTGTCCTTGTACCATTTATAGTTTTAATTGAAACTATCAGAAACATTACTCGACCCGGGACTTTAGCTGTACGATTACCAGCTAATATAATTGCAGGCCATCTTCTTTTAACCTTATTAGCTAATACTGGACCATCTATAACATCCTCATTTCTTTTATCTATTCTTATTTTTTTCTCAACTTTTATTATTAACCTTAGAATGAGCTGTTGCAATTATTCAATCCAATGTTTTTGCTGTCTGACGAACTCTTTACACCAGAGAAATTAACTAATGACATCATCTCACGGTTTTTACCCTTACCATTTAGAAGATATAAGACCACGGCCTTTAACTGGTTCTATTACGGTAATAATATTAACTATATGTTTAGTTAAATGACATAACATAATTTTTTTGTTATTAAGACTTGTTGCTATTCTCCTTACCATATATCAAAGGTGACATGATGTTACTCGAGAGGGTACATTCCAAGGACTACATACCTCTGTAGTAGAAAAAGGCTTACGATGGAGAATAATTTTATTTATTGCCTCAGAAATATTATTCTTTTTTTTCTTTTTTTTTCATTTTCCTGAGCTTTTATTTTCATAGTAGATTAGCCCCAACGATTGAAATTGGGATAAACTGACCTCCTTACGGTATTCAACCTTTCAACCCATTTGAAATGTCCTTATTAAACACTACTATTCTTTTGTCTTGAGGAGCTACCGTAACTTGAGCCCATCATGCTATTATAAAATCTAGTCATAGGCAAGCCATTCAAAGACTAGGCCTTACAATTGTTTTAGGATTTTATTTTACTCTTCTTCAAGCTTTCAAGTACTTGTTGACTCCGCGTTTGGCTCTACTTTTTTTTTTTCTTGTAGCTACAGGCTTTCATGGTCTTCATGGAATTATTGGAACCTCATTTCTACTTATTATTATTATTATTATTATTATTATTATTATTATTATTATTATTATTATTATTATTATTATTATTTTATTTATTTATTTATTTATTTTTTTTATGTCTATATTTTAGTCACTTTTCATGTAATCATCGTGTTGGATTTGAAGCAGACGCATCATACTGACACTTTGCTGAGGTACTTTGATTATTCCTTTACGTCTTTATTTACTGATGAGGAGGCCATTTTTTTTTTTTTTTTAATATATAAAGTATATCCAATCAGAAAGTCTAGAACGCCTACAAAAAATAATTCTTACAATACTTTTTATTTGTTTATTTTTACTAACTTTAATTATTTGTTATATTGTTATAACCTTAGTATCCCAAATAAAAAAAAAATATTAACTGAGAAAAAAATTTTTATGAATGTGGATTTAATCCTAAAGGTTCAGCTTCGATTTTTTTTTTTTTCTAATTGCTGTAATTTTTTTTTTTTTATGTAGAGATTACATTACTTTTACCTTCAGCATCAAATTTTTTTTAACATTACTGAAGTATTTTCTTGATTGTTTACTAGAGCTCTCTTATTCTTCTCTTAGGCCTTTACTACGAGTGAGCACAGGGAACTTTAGAAGGATCTGATTAATACTTTAAGACCGCAGTCAAATTATATGACATATGAGTTGCATTCATAAAGTGTTTTAGTAAACTGGTTTTATTAAATTTTATCTATTAGACAGCAATATTCTTTTTGAATTATATAAATTTAAATAATTAAAACTGTAAAAATAATAATTACAATTACAGATACTTTTATAAACACTTTAATTGTTGAACTGTAAAGAATTAAAAATATACAAAAAATATATGAAAATAAATAATATAAACCTTGGCCCCCATAAAACTCCAATCAAGCTTTATCGGCTACTTTTCCTAAACCTGACCCTGTCTTCAATCTGTTTTCCCTTAATTTTAAAGTACTCAGTAAAGGTACAAGCCATATTGATCCTATTATTACAACTGAATTATAGTTATTTTCTCTTTTTAATGTGTAATTTACTCTAGTTAGATTTAGTATACTCGTATAACCTACTAAACCTCCTAAAATCCTTACTGCTAATACTGTTATTTTCATTATTGTCCTTAAACAAATGATCTAATATTCTGGAAACAATCTTCATCTTCATGGCGATCCTCCTAAGATAGCTCCTAATCCTAAAATTCTTACTGAGTTAGTTATTAAAAACTCCTCATCCGAAAGATTAGTGATACATCTCAAATTATATTCTCCTGAAAGAGAATAAAGAATTAAACGCAAAGTGTACATTACTGTCAATCCTGTTGCCATCACATATAAGAACAATGCAATAAAATTGATTCATCTTATAAAAGCAACTTCTAAAATTGTATCCTTTGAATAAAATCCTGCTATGCAAGGGAATCCGCTTTGAGCTAAGTTGGCTACAGTTATGCATGATACTGTCAGAGGCATAAATTTAACTAAATTTCCCGTAAGTCGATTATCCTGATAACCAGCCACTCTATGAATTACAACACCAGCACATATAAAAAGTAAAGCTTTAAACAAAGCAAGACTCAGTAAATGAAAAAAAAAAAAAGCCAGATCCATATAACCTAAATATAAAATTCTTAATATAACTCCTACTTGACTTAATGTTGATAAAGCAATCATTTTTTTGAGATCATACTCAGAATTTGCTCCTAGTCCCGCTATAAATATTGTCAAACATGAAGTAATCAACAATACACTTTGAACGACAGATCCCTCTGAAGCAGCCCTAAATGGAATTATTAAATAAACCTCAGCAGTCACTAGTGTTGAAGAATGAACTAAAGCTGAGACAGGTGTTGGAGCCGCTACAGCAGCCGCCAGTCACGCACAAAAAGGAATTTGAGCTCTTTTGTTTATTGCTGAAATAAATAAAAAAAAAAGAAAAAAAAAAGAAAAAAAAAAAATAATAATAATAATCTCTCGTCTATATAATCCCTTTTAAAACAAAAAAAATTAATCCTCCTAATCTTCTCATTAATCCAGTTCTCAGTAAAATTGCTACATCACCTAAACTGTTTGATAGAATAGTTAATAATCCTGCGTTTGCAGACTTTTCATTCTGATAACAAATTACTAAGGCATGAGTCACTAATCCTTATCTATCTCAACCCAATAAAATTCTGATTGAATTATGTCTTAATACTATAAACCTTATAGAAAGAATGAAAGCCAAAACAAGATATATAAATCGATTAAAAGTCTTATCATCGGCTATATAACTCCCTCTATAAAAAAGAACTCTGCCAGAAATTACAAACACAAATCTTATAAATAATAAAGAGATCCAATCTAAAACCAAAGTAAATACAACCACCCTTCTTATTAACCTAAAAAGTTCTCTTTCAGTTACATCTATAATACCTCTTTCAGTTTTTGCCAATGCTAAAGTCCCACAAATAGCTGAATAAAACCACTATTCTAATTTCATGTATTGAAATTTTCCATATCACTCTTTTAATTATTTAAAAGATTTAAGTTATTAATAAAGCTCTATTTATAATTGTTACATTTAAAGGAAATCAATATAAAAACAATTTCAGATACTCTCTAACTTTTCCTGAACAACATGAATATAAAGTTATAAAAACTCCATGCTGCCTCAATCTATATATGTATAAAGTGTAATTTGCACTAAAAAAAAAAAAAGGAAGATAGTAGTCTAAGTCCTACAATAGAAATCTTTCTTCAGCTCAAAACTGTTAAAATTAATATAATCTCTGGTGCTACTTTTAAGGAAGGTGGTCTGGCCATATTCCTTGCTCTTAGTAAAAATCATCATAGTCCTATTCTAGGTATAAATGCTAAAAATCCTTTATTGACTATCAGTGTTCGTCTTCCAGTACGTTCATAAGCTATATTAGCTAAGCAAAGTAAACCAGAGGAACATAAACCATGTCCAACTATCAATATTACACTTCCAGGTAATCCCCATCAACTAAAAACTACAATCCCACATAACACTAACCTTATGTGTACAAAAAATGCCAAAACAGTTCTTACATACCAAAATCTATATAAATAATCTACTCCTTCTACAGGAACCCTTAAGCTAATAGTTAATCTCCCTGTCATTAAATAATAAACAGACACCAATAAAGGTAAAGAAAATGCTAAAGTATAAAAAAAAAGTATATAGATTCCTGCCTGTACACGCTCAGGTTGATACCCTCAACCTAGAATAAAAATTAATGTTGGAATTAAAGAAGCCTCAAATCTAATATAAAATATTAAATAATCTACAGAAGAAAAGTTAATATTAAAAAAAAAAATAATAACATAATATTTCTAATGATAAATCTTTCACTAAAATTACATAAATTCTTGATGTTCTGACTAGAAATTACAATTAAAGAAACAATTTAAATCTTTTATAGAATTAAATTATATCTAATATAATCTAATCCCAATCAAAATCATATATTAAAAAAAAATGATAACTTATACTAATCAAAAATCAAAAAATAAATAAATAAATAAATCCACCTGAACTGTTTTTCACTCATTATTACACTTTATCAATATAATTAAAGGAATTATAAATTTTATCATTCCAATAAATAAAATCTCTTAAAAACATAATTTCCATGGCTTCGTACTACTAAAATCAATATAGTTAAACCTAAAGACCCCTCACACGCAGCCAACGTTAAAAAAAAAATAAATAAAGAAATAAAGAAAAATAAATTTCTCTCCCCACTAAAGTCAACTGCGTTCTTATAAGCCAAAAAACTCCAAGCATTGTAAACTCAAGACTTAACAAATAATTTAACATGTGGTTATTGCACGTAATGAACCCTCAAACCCCACAAAAAATGATAACTATAGGAACAAAAATCATTATACCTCTAAAACTTACCATTACTTTTAATAGTTTAACTTAAAACCTTGGTCTTGTAAACCAATAATGAATTTTTTTTTCTTAAAACTTCAGAGAAAAAGAGAAGATTTCTTTACCTTTAATTCCCAAAACTAATAATTTATTTAACTCTTCTTTGATATGACCTTTCTTTTTATTCCCTTCATTTTAGTTTTATCTGTATTATTTACACAGTTAATTCATCCTTTATCTACAGGTTTAACCTTGTTAATTTAAACCATCAAATTTCTCTTTCAGCCAGATTAACAACATACACTTACTGATTCTCATATATTCTCTCTATAATTTTCTTAGGAGGTATACTTGTATTATTCATTTATGTTACATCTTTAGCTTCTAATGAGTCATCCTCATTCTCATTCTCTTATTCCACCTTCCTTATTTCCTCCTTCTTCTCTTAATTTTTTTCCACTTACTCTTTTCTGAGATCCCTTGCTAAACGAAGCTGTAACCAACGCTCCTTTATCATCTCTCAATATAGAATCATGAAATGTTTTTATTATTAGATGAATCTGTAGTTCTAATTTGATAAATTTCACCATTTATCATCCTTTACCTACTCTTAACCTTAATTGTAGTGGTAAAAATTACTAATTTATTTAAAGGACTCTTACGATTCTCTCCTTAGTGACAACACCTCTCTGAAAATGTCACCTTTTATTTAAAATTGTCAACAACTCTCTAGCTGATATACCCTTATCTTCAAATATTTCGACTTTTTGAAACTATGGATCATTGCTAGGATTGTGTCTTGTCATCCAAATTGCTGCCGGTTTATTCTTAGCTATACATTACACTGCTCACTTTGATCCAGCATTCTCTAGAGTAGCCCATGTCTGCTGAGACGTACACTGTGGCTGACTTCTCCGAACTATACATGCCAATGGAGCATCATTTTTCTTTATCTGTCTCTATATTCATATTGGACCAGGTATTTATTATGGATTCTATATAATCTTCCATGCTTGAATAGTTGGAGTAGTGATTTTGTTTATAGTTATAGCAACAGCTTTTTTTAGGTTATGTTCTCCCTTGACGGCAGATGTCATTCTGGGGAGCTACTGTTATTAATCATCTTTTTTTTTCAGCTATTCCCTACATTGGTACAGATTTAGAACAATAAATCTGAGGAGGATTTTCAGTAGATAATGCCACACTAACTCGATTTTTCACCTTTCATTTCGTCCTTCCTTTCATTATTGCCGCTATAACTATTATTCATATTTTTTTTCTCCATCAATCAGGTGCTAATAACCCCCTAGGTGTATCAAGACAGTTAGAAAGTACCTTTTCATCCTTATTTTACATTTAAAGACATTGTTGGATTCATTGTTATATTTACACTTTTACTTATTCTGTCCCTTCTTAATCCTTATTTGTTAGATCCTGATAACTTTATTAGAGCTAATCCTCTAGTTACTCCTGCCCATATTCAACCACAATGATATTTCTTGTTCGCATGTGCACTCCGATCTATTACAAATAAGCTTGGAGGGGTAATCGCTCTAGTTGCCTCAGTAGCAATCATTATAATTTTACCTTTCGCTCATACATCAAATTTTCGCAGATTAACTTTTTAACCTCTAAATCAACTTATATTTTGAATTTTGGTTTCAGTATTGATTCTACTTACTTGAATTGGACCTCGACCCGTTCAAGAACCCTATGTTCTTACAGGCAAAATTATAACTCTCATTTTTTTAAATTTTCTTTTATTATCAATCCCCTCCTACTCATAAGATGACATAATTTATTAAAATGATCATTTATTTGATTTAAAATAGACTTTTGAAAGTAGCAGAAAAGGAAAAATATTATTAACGATTGTGTTAACATATTATTTTAATTATATTTATAAATTTAATACAAAACATAAAGATTTTACCCCAATAAAAAACAATAAATAACTGATAGAAACTGGAAAAAATCCTTTTCAAGCTAAATACATCAATTTATCGTATCGAAGCCGAGGTAAACTTCCTCGAACTCACACAAAAATGAATGCCAAAAATATAGACTTTAAATAAATATTTTCCTGCAAGGTCTTCTTCCCAAAAACACAATAACGAAAAGAACTCTTATAAAAAGAATTTTTTTGAATATTCTGCTATAAAAATTAAAGCAAATCCCCCTCTCCTATATTCCGTGTTGAACCTCGAAACTGACCCTGATTCTCCTTCTGTAAAATCAAAAGGTGTCCGGTTAGTTTCCGCTAAACAAGAAGCAAACCAAATTAACCTCAAAGGTAACGATAAAAATATGAAGCAAATATAACATTGATATTTAACAAATAACTCTTCACAAAAGCCATTTCTGCCAAAACACAAATAATTAAAACTAAGTAAATTACAATCTCCACTAATAACACAAAACAATTACATTCAGTTGTTTTACTATTTATAACATGTATTCTATTTAACTAGATCCTAAATCCAGCACATACTATCTGGCAAAATAGTATTTCAATTATACAAAAAAATTTAATTACTTAATCCTTCCGTACTACTTTTTTTTTTTTTTTTAATTCCAGAAGATAGAAACCGACCTGACTCTCGCCGGTCTGAACTTAAATCATGTAAAAAAATAAAGGTCGCACAGACCTTCTTTTATAGCTGCTGCACTATAAACACATTTTGATTCAACATCAAGGTCGCAAACTTATTTTTTGATAAGGACTCTCTAAAAAAATATAAATAAATAAATAAATAAATAAATAAAATAAAATAAAATAAAATAAATAAATAAATAAATAAAATTACGCTGTTATCCCTAAAGTAACTTGATCTTCTAATCCTTAATATAAGGATCACTTACAAACTGTAATCACATATAATTGTCCAATTACAATAGCAGTTATTTTCATTTATACCCTTAGCGCCCCAACCAAATAAACCTTTTAAGTCTATTTTTATTATTTTTAATTCATCAAAATTATTAAGTTTATAAAGCTTTATAAGGTCTTATCGCCCCTCTAGAAAATCTTAGCCTTTTCACTTACAAGTTAAATTCAATTTTGATAAAAGAGACAGACTTTTCTTTGTTCAACCATTCCTACAAGTTTCCAATTAACAAAGTGATGATAATGGTACCTTTGCACGGTCAACACACCGCGGCTATTGAACATTTCCTGTCAGTGAGCAGGCTGCACCATAAACAACCTCAGAAAGACATGTTTTTGATAAGCAGGCAAGAAATAACCTTTGCCGAGTTCCTTTTTTATTCCATTATTTTATTATAATTAATTCTCTTTATTTCATTTTTCTCAAATCATTCTACATATTCATTCTACTAATACACTCATTATTTTTTTTAAATTTTACGTTAAATTCAATATTCTAGTACTTTATCAAAGACATAAATAAATAATTTTCTTTCTCCTAAATCTAAATTAGAACACTTTAATTTCATAGCTACTTTTAACCCCCAAAAAACATTATTATTTTTTTTTGTCCTATTGATTAATTTTGTAAGTGGTAAGAAGCTCGTCCCTCCTAGCCTTAAATATATAATAAACCTTTTCAACGTAACTGAAACGCTATACTAACTTTAGCTGTGCTTTGATTCTCGTATCCAGGCTCACTTTCCAGTAAGCCTGCTGTGTTACGACTTGTCTCATCTTAATAATGAAAGCGACGGGCGATATGTACATGCTTTACACCTTACATCTAGCAAGCATGTTAAACTTACTTTACAATCAAATCCTCCTTCTAATTAACCTTTAAATTCATTTTCCCTACTAAATAAAATTTATCGTAACCCATTTTAACTTAAGCAGTAGACAACTCGGAGGAGGCAGTAGACACCTACCGAAACGATAATTACTCATAGTGAGGTGTGCAGCACTGTTCAGGGGGTGCTGTGAACTTATCATTAAACCCAGCTGTGACCTCACTGAACGTTTCCCTTTGTGTCTCACAACACAAGGGGGCAGTCACAGCCTGCCCTCTAAAGACAACTCTCTTCCTCCACACAAAACTACAAGCACCTAATAACACACACACCCTTCACTCAAAAAATTTTAAAATCATGGCGACTCCTACACCAGCCTCGGAGTCCCCATCTGGGGAGGGGACCATAAATGTCCCCAGGTCGAACTGTCTTTCTGTCGACGACCCTAAGTGTCTTGACACCCCCCTCAACTTTTTCTTCATTAACTTCTGCAACATTCGCGGTCTAAGATCTAATTTTCAACCTGTAGAACACCACCTCTCCTCTTCTAAACCTCATCTTCTTTTCCTCACTGAAACTCAGGTGTCTGAGGCAACTGACAGTAGCCCCTTTTCTGTTCCCTCCTACTTTCTCTATCCTCATTTTCGATCCAAAGCTGGATGCTGCGTTTATGTGCGCAATGACTTAACCTGCTCTCGTGCCCACGCTCTTGAATCTTCCGAGTTTTCCACCATCTGGCTACGACTACAGAGTCATTCTCATACTAAATTTATCTGTGCTGTATACCTCTCTCCTAACTCCTCTGACTATAAGAAATTCTCTGACTACTTAACTTCCAAAGTGGAGCACATTCTGACCCTCTTCCCTTTTGCAGAGATCTCCATTCTTGGAGACTTCAATGTTCACCACCAGCTTTGGCTTTCCTCTCCCTTCACTGACCATCCTGGTGAACTAGCCTACAACTTTGCTATCCTCCATGACCTAGAGCAATTGGTGCAACACCCTACTCGTATTCCTGACCGTCTTGGAGATACGCCCAACATTCTTGACCTTTTCCTGACCTCTAATCCTTCTACTTATGCTGTCACCCTTTCTTCTCCGTTGGGCTCCTCCGATCACAATCTCATATCTTTATCTTGTCCTATCGCTCCAATCCCTCTTCAGGATCCCCCTAAGCGAAGGTGCCTCTGGCGTTTTGCCTCTGCTAGTTGGGGAGACCTGAGGAGGTATTTTGCTGATTTTCCTTGGAATGACTACTGCTTCCGTGTCAGAGACCCGTCTTTGTGTGCTGAGCGCATAACAGAGGTGATAGTGTCTGACATGGAGGCGTACATTCCTCACTCTTTTTCTCGTCCTAAACCTTCTAAACCTTGGTTTAACACAGCTTGTTCTCGTGCTATACATGATAGAGAGGTGGCCCACAAAAGATACTTAAGCGTTCCTTCACCAGAATCTCATGCACTTTATATTTCTGCCCGGAACCATGCCAAGTCTGTTCTCCAACTAGCCAAAAACTCCTTTATTAACAGAAAATGTCAAAACCTTTCAAGATCTAACTCCCCTCGTGATTTCTGGCATCTAGCCAAAAATATCTCCAATAACTTTGCTTCTTCTTCTTTCCCTCCTCTACTTCAACCAGATGGCACCACTGCTATCACATCTATTTCTAAAGCTGAACTCTTTGCTCAAACCTTTGCTAAAAACTCTACCTTGGACGATTCTGGGCTTGTTCCTCCCTCTCCTCCACCCTCTGACTACTTCATGCCACGTATTAAAATTCTTCGTAATGATGTTTTCCATGCCCTCGCTGGCCTAAACCCTCGGAAGGCTTATGGACCTGATGGGGTCCCTCCTATTGTTCTCCGAAACTGTGCCTCCGTGCTTGCACCTTGCCTAGTCAAACTCTTTCAGCTCTGTCTGTCAACATCTACCTTTCCTTCTTGCTGGAAGTTTGCCTACATTCAATCTGTTCCTAAAAAGGGTGACCGCTCTAATCCCTCAAACTACCGTCCTATTGCTTTAATTTCCTGCTTATCTAAAGTTTTTGAATCTATCCTCAACAGGAAGATTCTTAAACATCTATCACTTCACAACCTTCTATCTGATCGCCAGTATGGGTTCCGTCAAGGCCGCTCTACTGGTGATCTTCTGGCTTTCCTTACTGAGTCTTGGTCGTCCTCTTTTAGAGACTTTGGTGAAACTTTTGCTGTTGCCTTGGACATATCAAAAGCCTTTGATAGAGTCTGGCACAAAACTTTGATTTCAAAACTACCCTCCTATGGTTTCTATCCTTCTCTCTGTAACTTCATCTCAAGTTTCCTTTCTGACCGTTCTATTGCTGCTGTGGTAGACGGTCACTGTTCTTCTCCTAAATCTATTAACAGTGGTGTTCCTCAGGGTTCTGTCCTGTCACCCACTCTCTTCTTATTATTCATTAATGATCTTCTAAACCAAACTTCTTGTCCTATCCACTCCTATGCTGATGATACCACCCTGCACTTTTCCACGTCTTTTCATAGACGTCCTACCCTTCAGGAGGTAAACATATCACGCAGGGAAGCCACAGAACGCCTGACTTCTGATCTTTCTGAAATTTCTGATTGGGGCAGAGCAAACTTGGTATTGTTCAATGCCTCAAAAACTCAATTCCTCCATCTATCAACTCGACACAATCTTCCAGACAACTATCCCCTCTTCTTCAATGACACTCAACTGTCCCCCTCTTCTACACTGAACATCCTCGGTCTGTCCTTTACTTATAATCTGAACTGGAAACTTCACATCTCATCTCTAGCTAAAACAGCTTCTATGAAGTTAGGTGTTCTGAGACGTCTCCGCCAGTTTTTCTAACACCCCCAGCTGCTAACTCTGTACAAGGGCCTTATCCGTCCATGTATGGAGTATGCTTCACATGACTGGGGGGTTCCACTCATACTGCTCTTCTAGACCTGGTGGAATGAAAAGCTTTTCGTCTCATCAACTCCTCTCCTCTAACTGACTGTCTTCAGCCTCCGTCTCATCGCCGCCATGTTGCATCTCTAGCTGTCTTCTACCGCGATTTTCATGCTAACTGCTCTTCTGGTCTTGCTAACTTGCCTCCCCTCCTCCCGCGGCCTCGCTGCACAAGACTTTTTTCTTTCTCTCACCCCTATTTTGTCCACCTCTCTAACGCAAGAGTTAACCAGTATTCTCAATCATTCATCCCTTTCTCTGGTAAACTCTGGAACTCCCTGCCTGCGTCTGTATTTCCATCTTCCTATGACTAGAATTCCTTCAAGAGGGAGGTTTCAAGACACTTATTCCTGAATTTTTGAGTACCACTTTGACCCTTTTATGGGACTGGCATTTCAGTGGGCATTTTTTTTTATTGGATTTTTGTTGCCCTTGGCCAGTGTCCTTCCTACATTAAAAAAAAAAGGAGAAAGGTACTCACCAGCAGGTGTCACACAAAGACCAAAGGTACGCACCAGAAGGTACTAGGGAAAGGACGAAGTACTAGCCAGCAGGCACTACATAAAGGGCAGGGGTACTCACCAGGAGGGACCAGAGTCGTTGTCCGTGGACACCGAGGACCAGGAGCTCTACTTGGAACAGGGTGACGGCGCGGGCAGCCAGTCCATCTCCCCGGCCGGCACGGCGGCCCCTACACTCTGGGTGCGGTGGTTCTTGCTGATAAAGGCACTCCAGTGGTCACCGCTGCTGGAGGTGAGGCGCTGGGACCTGGGGCCCGAAGGAGAGATCTGGGCGGAGTGGGACGCTGCCGTGCAGGAGGCACAGCCGGTCAACTGGGGCGTCTGTGGGGAGCTGCACCGCCGCCCATACCGCAGCGCCACGGAGGCAAAGGACGTGGGCGCCTGCTGGAAGGCGGGCGTGCCACGGAGAAGTGTGTGGCCTCCCGAGGAGTGAACGACGGCAGTGTGGATAGCACGGGTGCAGGCAGGCGAGGGGGCACAAGGCACGTGTGGGGAGCGGGCGGCAGCCAGGGGACCGCCCATGGGCAAGCCGATGCCGCGCCCTACGGTCACGTTGCGGGGAATCACCTTCAGCTTGATGGGCCTGCGCGGGTCTGTTGGGAGAGGAAGAATGAGTGAACATGACGCCGCAGGGAGCAGCGTGACGCAACTCACATGTCACACCACCGCCGCCACCCAAGAGAAGGCCGCCCGCCACTCACCTGATGGAGACTATCGCTTCTCTTGTTCCCCGGGCGAGTGCCGTTCCTTGCCCTCCTCAGCGCTGGACCTCCGCTGCGACTTGGCTCCTTTGGCCTCCAGCGCCAGGCTCCTGCTGGCCTCGGCGGACCTGCCAGCCTCCGTGTCCAGGTCCCCTCCGGCATCCCACTCACCCTTGAGGTGACGATAACTCGTGGAGACCTGCAGACCCAAGAGACGCGGTGGTGAGGAAAGCATCAGGTATCGGTCAGTCACTCAAACATTCACTCACACAGTCAGATAGTGCGTCAGCCCGTCATTCACGTGGTCAGTTATGCAACCACCCACACATGCCGCTAAAAGGTCAATAAGCTAGTCAGTCAGTCAGTCAGTCAAACATCCAGATTGTTAGCCAACTAATTAGTCACTCAACAAACCATCTCGCCAGTCAACCATTCAGTCAGTCAGTCAGTCAGTCAGTCAGTCAGTCTGCCAGCCAGCCAGATAGACATCCACATAAACACGCCCCTCCCAAAAAGAAACTAATAAAGTAAAAAAGAAAAAAAAAAGACTAGAAAATCAGGAGAGTGCCAAGCCAACACACAAAAAAAAGGAAAAGAAAGCGGGGAGAGAGAGAGAGAGAGAGAGAGAGAGAGAGAGAGAGAGAGAGAGAGAGAGAGAGAGAGAGAGAGAGAGAGAGAGAGTGGTCGCAAAATTAATGTTTAACTAATTCTGCGAAGACTACCTATATGACCTCCTCCTCCTCCTCCTGTGTTTCCCTCCCCTCATAAATCCTCGCCTCACGGATCTTCCTCTTTATCGAACACCTTGCTGCCAAATATTGACTTTTAATACACCTTTTTCATCTCTCTCTCTCTCTCTCTCTCTCTCTCTCTCTCTCTCTCTCTCTCTCTC
>NW_026973688.1:865000-887500 GCF_035594125.1 Scylla paramamosain | reverse complement strand
CTCTGGTAAACTCTGGAACTCCCTGCCTGCTTCTGTATTTCCACCTTCCTATGACTTGAATTCCTTCAAGAGGGAGGTTTCAAGACACTTATCCACCAATTTTTGACCACTGCTTTGACCCTTTTAAGGGACTGGCATTTCAGTGGGCATTTTTATTATTAGATTTTTGTTGCCCTTGGCCAATATCCTTCCTACATAAAAAAAAAAAAAATGCATTAGCTGCACCTTGATCTAATATATTCAACATTATTGATGATTTATTCAGTAATTAATTATATAAAAATGACCTAATTGTATCATCAGTCTGATGATAATTTGAATATAAATTATTTTATTTATTTGTTTATTTCTAAATTAGTTTGTGTATCAGTGTACTTATGTAGACGAGGATTAAGCTCTGTACAAGGTGCGCAAGCCGCACGTCTTTGTGACGTGGCAGTGGGGAGTGGGGAGGTGAGGTGAGGTGGCAGCAGGGTGATGAGGTGGCGACGAACGGTCAGCCAGGGTTAGTTGCTGTCCGCCCCTACCTGAAGTGTGTTGTGATGGATCACTGGATGTAATATTTATTCAAGACTTGGGATTATTGTATTATGCTGGTATGTATGGCTATGTTTGGTTATAATAGTACTGTGTGGGGGTTTATCAGCTGGTGTTCACGTAAAACATTTGTGATGTTCATCGACAAAATGTTTGTATTAGTGATGATCTTTTATGATGACAGTGTTAATGTGATTGTGCGGTCGGCTATTAAGATTGATAGTTACTCAGGGAATATTTCATGTATTACAGTTTATGAATCCAACTACTCGTTCGGAAAGTTCATGGAGGCAATCCATATGCGGCTGGAGCTACCGTTGTGAGTTATATTTCTAATGATTATTATAAGTGAAGATCAATGTGGTTGATTGGTTATATAATTGATTTTTAATTGTACTTAGCATATGGTGAATTCTACATACATCCATTCTCAATTTTCATATTGATCTGCTTATTAATGATGCTTGGGGACTTAAGATGAAAAAAAAAAAAAACTGAGATGTGTTTATTGTAATGATTTTGACAGGTCCAAACGCTTGTAATAAAGAAGTTATGGCAGTGTTCAAACTGTGTTAATGGATGCCTCTATACACTAATAATGCTGGTATACGTACTAATGTACAAACTTAAGTAATATTCTTCGTGGTGTATCCATTCAAAAACAGGTTCCTCTGACAACACTACATCACACACAAATTCTTCACATTTTAAGAACATAATTATTAATACTTTGCTTACAAAACTACTTTTTGGCATAATAGTGTGTCTAATCCTTGTTTAAATACAATTCCTTATTACTTCAACTTTAATTTTATGACATAATTTTCCTGTAAAAAATAATCTGATTTCACTTCTTTATTTTTCAGGCCCACCTTAAAATTATATATATATATATATATATATATATATATATATATATATATATATATATATATATATATATATATATATATATATATATATATATATATATATATAACAATAAACCAATATATTCTCATCGAACCTTAGAGTATAACTGCAACTGCTGATACAATATTAATTAGGCTTTAACTCACTGCTAAATCTTAATTTTCTAAATTCTTTAATATTACATGCTGAGAATTAAACTTGATAAAACTAAATCTCTTAACATCAATATTCTTATTATATTAATCTTAAACTACTAAGTATTACGTGCAAAAACTCTGATGCAAATTCAGTAAGTTCATGGGAACTTCAAGAAATAATTAAACTTTTAACAATTTCAAATTAATTATTAAATATATAAAATAGTAATATTTGCAATTAGCTACTTAAGATTTAAAAAAAAAATTATATATATAGAAACATGCATATATAAATAAATGATTACATAAATTATATTATATATAAATACATATATAAATGAACCTTCTCAAGAAAAAAAAAATCACTTTTATATATAATTAAAGAATTATATAAAATCTTCATCTTATATAATAAATCTATGAAAAGTTCATCTATATAATTTTAAATGTTTATATATAACATCAACTATTACTTAAAGACATCAATTATTACTTAAAGACTATAATACAATAAATATATATATATATATATATATATATATATATATATATATATATATATATATATATATATATATATATATATATATATATATATATATATATATATATATATATATAATAATAATAATTCTATATATTTAAAAAAAAAATTTTTAAAATAAATACCTGATTCATTAAAAAAAATATAACAAAATAATAATATTATTAACATAATGCCAAGCTACAAATCTATAATAATAAAAAAAAGAACTGATCTAAAACTTAGCAATATCCCATTTCTTTCCAAAGATGTCCCTCCTATTGTTCTCCGGAACTGTGCCTCCGTGCTTGCACCTTGCCTAGTCAAACTCTTTCAGCTCTGTCTGTCAACATCTACCTTTCCTTCTTCCTGGAAGTTTGCCTATATTCAGCCTGTTCCTAAAAAAAGGGTGACCGTTCTAATCCCTCAAACCATCGTCCTATTGCTTTGAGTTCCTGCCTATCTAAAGTTTTTTGCATCTATCCTATGGAAAGGAAACAGGAAGACAAACGAATCGAGGACAGAATATAAAAAAAAGTGCAAAAGAGAGAAGAGAGGAAGTGAAGAGAAAGGGGGGAGGGAAGAGGGAATGGGAGAGGTGAGAGAGAGTGAGGAGAGGGAGAGGGGAGAGAGGGAGGCGTGCATGCAGGACACGAAAGAATTAAAGCATGATTCTCTCTTGCTTAATGAACACCAACTGACGCCAGGACACCAGAAGGAGGAGGAGGAGGAGGAGGAGGAGGAGGAGGAGGAGGAGGAGGAGGAGGAGGAGGAGGAGGAGGAGGAAGAGAAAAGGGAAGGAAACAGGAAAAACAACAACAACAACAACAACAACAACAACAGCAAAGGAGAAGAAAAGGAAGAAAACGATGATAATGACGATAGCGAAGAAGGAGAAGAAGAAAATGAAGAATACGAAGAGTAAACAAACAAACAAACAAAACACACACTCACACACACACACACACACACACACACACACACACACACAGAATGACCTGACAGCTAGGCACTGCGGCAGATAGGTCACCTAAGGAGGGCAAAAAGGGGTGGAAGAGGAGGTCAGGTCAGGTCACCCCTTTACATATGCAGGAGGAACAAGAGAAGAAGGAAGAGAAAGAGGGAGAGGAGGAGGAAGAGGAAGAGGATGACAATAATATAACTGGTGCTATATATATTAACGGTAACATTCCATTGACGGTCCATCTCTCTCAGCACAAGGAGAAGGAAGCATGAAGGGTAATACAGCAGGAGGCTCCTCCCCACCCACCACTCCATTTCAAAACACACTGTATTGGACGCACCGGGGAACATGTACAGTGGACCATGGGGAAACTTACAACCAACTCTCAATACAAATGGAGGAGAAGGAGGAGGAGGAGGAGGAGGAGGAGGGTTGCCATAAATTTTGACGAAGTATAGCAGTGTTATAGAACTGATGTGGCGATTCTCTCTCTCTCTCTCTCTCTCTCTCTCTCTCTCTCTCTCTCTCTCTCTCTCTCTCTCTCTCTCTCTCTCTCTCTCTCTATTCCTTGACACATTGGTCCCTTCCTTGGTGCAGACTACGAGTCATTTCCTCTCATGTCAACCATCAGGGCGCCGTTTGCAAAATTTACTTTCCGATGAGATTTCGTTATTTTTCCCAACACTTTCTTTTCTATATACCTTAGCAATGTTTTTTTTGAAGTGTGGTCTTGCTATTATGTGTTATTTCGTCGCCCTCTGTCTGTCTGTCTGTGTGTCTGTCTGTGTGTCTGTCTGCCTGTGTGTGGCATCGTTGCTCATTAGCCGCCATTGTTTACTATTTCACGTCCTTCTCTTCTCCAGCCAGTCAAGTGTTCTCGTGGAGTTTTTTGTAAATGATTGTTTTTACTTCGTTCCTTTGTTGCCTGATTTATTGTTTCTTGTGTCTATTTGCCGGCTGTCTTATGTTTTGCTCTTTTGTTCCCTGCTTCTTTTATCGTGTGTGTGTGTGTGTGTGTGTGTGTGTGTGTGTTAGTATGGAGACGACACGAGTTTCGGCTACAGATATCGTTATACAGTTTTGTAATCATTATTACCACCGCCACCACCATCACCGCCATCATCATCACGCACGTCACCATCATTCATAAACACCTGCACCAGTTAATTAAATGAAAAGAAAAAAGTCTACCATTCCTGCAACACCTGCAGTAAATGGGTGAATTAATTAATACAAAATAAACAAATAAATCTAATATTCGTTTTTTACATTAATTTCTACCTGTACTGAACCACAAAAGTAACGCCTCTCATCCATCTCAAAAGGTCAGATATCACTGCACAAAATTTTAACTCATCTACTTATTTTGCAACACGAGCAGCGCCACTCGTCAAATGAACATTTACGACCAAATATTGCATGGTTAAAAATTTGCCTCAGCATTCATCATTTCCCACCAGTGTTCATTGTCTATATTTCGTGTTCAAAGCTCATAAAGATTTTATTTATTTATTTATTTATTTATTTTTTTTTTTTGTGTGTGATCAGTTTTCATCGTTTGGTGTCAGTGTTGGTGGTTTGTATTATCACTGCTACTCATTAACCTTCAGTGCAAGAGTTAACCAGTATCTCAGTCATTCATCCCTTTTTCTGGTAAAACTCTGGAACTCGCTGCTTGTTTCTGTGTTTCCTCCTTCCTATGACTTGAACTCTTTCAAAACGGAGGTTTCAAGACACTTATGTTGTAATTCTGGAGAACCCTTTCGACCTGTTTGGGACTGGCACTCCATTGGACGTTTTTTTTTTTTTTTTAATTTAGCGTCACTGTTCATCATGTGCAATTATCAAAGTTCACTGGAAATATCACTCGTTCTCACTGCTTAAGTCACCCACGTGCAGTATTCTTTTACACTAATTTTTGTCTGTTACAGGGAGAGAGAGAGAGAGAGAGAGAGAGAGAGGAGAGAGAGAGTAGAGAGAGAGAGAGAAGAGAGAGAGAGAGAGAGAGAGAGAAGAGAGAGAGAGAGAGAGATGAGAGAGAGAGAGAGAGAGAGAGGAGAGAGAGAGAGAGAGAAAGTACCTTCTTTACCTCTATCCCCTTCCTACTTCTTCCCTTTATTACCTCTCTCTTAACTCTTTCCCTTCCTAATTTCTACCCATTTCTAATTACTCCACTCCTCTACCTTCCTACCCATCCCTGCCCTCCCCTTCCAAAACCCTGACTCCTTTCCCTTAATTCCTCCCCCTTTGCTCCCCTTTCATTCCTGTGTTCTTAATCCACCAACTCTTACAGCTTACCCTTAACCCCCCTTATCTTTCACTCCATCCCTTTACTCCTTCCCCCTTAACTCCATCTCTGAACCCTTTCCCTCTTCACACCGCCTTCAGCCGCGCCCCGTGACTCACGCCGCACGCACCGCCATGTATAACAACAATATTCTGAAACGTCTTCGCGCCGCACCTTCACTGCACTCAGACAGGGGCGGATCCTGAAAATCAATTTGAAGGGGGGCCCGATGATAAAATATTTTTTCCTGAGTTAGCGACAGCCTCAACACAGTGAAGACCAATGGATAGTGATGGCGGTTCTTCGCTTAAAATCCGCAGCTCCCGAGCAATCAACGTATTATGTGACAAATTAATTTTGTTGTATCTATATATGAAGTGCAAATCAATATTTAAGGTGGCAAGCAATAACAGGAAACAATTGACAGTGTACATTCTGACCAGTAAAAAGGCAGATCTGGACAGGGAGAAATCGTCGCCATAGCGAGCATGCCAAGAAAAACTCAACGTTTATTTCGATATGCAAGCAGCAAGTGGGTGATCATAATACAGCTCATATATAAATTACAAACCTAACCTTTACAAATAAAGAGTTAATATGTAAAATTAGACACAGCTCAAGATCAAAAGGAATTCTTATAGGGCTTCTTTTACATGGGATTGAGGTAACACATTTGCAAAGACTGGCTGATCTAAAGAAATATATTTACAAATTCCCAAGTATTCAACAAGTGACTCACCAAGCAAAGAGTAGTCGGGCCTGTAAAGCCCAAGCAACTCCTACAGGAGGAATTATTTAAAGGGGTTTGGAGGACAGCGTGCAGCGGCGGCCGGCTTCGCTCCCCGACTCTCTAGGTTTTTAGGGGGTGTCCTAAATATATTTTATGTTTTCTCAGTTCTTTGGGTATTTCAAATATTTCAGTTATCGTGATATTTTTTTGGGGCGGCCCGGGCCATCTGCCTCCCCCCCCATCCCCACCCCCCCAGCATCCGCGCCTGCATATGCCTACAGCCGACGACACATTCCGTATTATAGATGGAACACATTATAAGCAAGTCAGTTCTGTACCCACTGTCCGCATACAGTTGAGAATTTCTGGGGGAACGGAGATGTTTTTGGGGGCTCGGGTCCCCTGGGCCCCTCCCCCTGTATCCGTCCTTGCACTCAAAAGCCTCTAATTGGAGTTGCACGGGTTTTAGTGATATACAATAATTTTTTTTACATTATTTACAAGATGAACACTCTTGAGAACCCGGCTAAGCGTCTCTGTGGCCTTGGAAAACAGTCGTGACGAGAGCCGGAGCGGTTCAGAACACGGGGACTGATATTCTCAAACGTTCCGCCGTCTCATCTCCACAATTTGCAGTCTGCTTTACTGGAAGGTTTTTGAGCTTTCCTTCATTCACGATGCTAGTGGTAAAGGAAGGTGACCAAGGGATACCATAGATCGTACTTGTATGCTCTCTGTTACCTTTCTCGGTTCGTGCAATTTTGACAGGCTGTAGTGGAAGTTGTTGCGGTTTTCAAGGGTGTTTTCATAGTTCCAGTGATAGTTTAACAGGCTGTGATGGAAGCTGTTGGGGTTTTCAAGGGTGTTTTCATGACTCGAGTGATAGGTTAACAGGCTGTGGTGGAAGTTGTTGGGGTTTTCAAGGGTGTTTTCATGATGCGAGTTATAGTTTAACAGGTTGTGGTGGAAGTTGTTGGGGTTTTCAAGGGTGTTTTCATGACTCGAGTGATAGTTTTAACAGGCTGTGGTGGAAGTTGTTGGGGTTTTCAAGGGGTGTTTTCATGATGCGAGTGATAGTTTAACAGGCTGTGGTGGAAGTTGAATTAGCAGATGACACAAAGTTAGGTGGTAAGGTGACGTGCGATGAAGACTGCAATGAACTTGAGGAGGAGCTTAACAGACTGACAGAGTGGAGTGGTGAGTGGCAGATGTCTGCCTCTGTACTTCCAAAAATTAAGTTTGGCAGTGGAGAGAAGAATCCCAAACTTTAAGTACCACACACACGCTCTCTCTCTCTCTCTCTCTCTCTCCTCTCCTCTCTCTCTCTCCTCTCTCTCTCTCTCTCTCTCTCTCTCTCTCTCTCTCTCATCTCTCTCTCTCTCTCTCTCTCTCTCTCTCTCTATATATATATATATATATATATATATATATATATATATATATATATATATATATATATATTTTGTAAACTCCGCCATCTTTATCGCGTGGTGGCGGGGAGGCATCCCCTCCCTGCCCCGCCCCTCGCCTCGCCGCGCCGCTGGTTGGTGGAATCAGCCTATCCTTGCCTGAGTGCCACGTCTCCCATTGGTCGGCGCCGCGGAACTGAGCCATCTCTAACGCTCCGCTCTCTCCCTGTACTCTGTTCACGATCGCCTGAGGCACAAGCCCCTCCCTCACGGCGGAGCGTGGCGGGCCCTGGATTCTGTCCCCACTGGGTGGCGGTGTCCCGAGGTGTGGCGGAGGGTTTGACATTGTTTTGGTGACGTGATAAACACTGCCGGACACCTCACTCTCCTACACACACTTTCAAGTTATATTATATTTATATTGCAATTACAGCAAAAGAACAAACAAGTAAATAAATAAATAAATAAAATAAAATAATAAAATAAAAAACATGCAGTCGTGTTGACAGGAACTGGAGATTTTTTAATATACACAAATTTAAAACATTTAACTTCAAAACTGATGAAAGGCAAGAGGGAGCCTGCTCTCAATAAGCAGCATCATAGGCAAAGCAGGACGGTCTGCCCGTCATCTTTCATTCTAACACTGTACTTCCTTCACACAAACTTTCCCTCCCTCTCCTCCCCTCCCCTCCCTTCCATCCCACCCAACTAACACTCTCTTCCTTCACTCAAACTGTCTCTCCCCTCCTCTCCTACGTTATCTTATGTTACTCTCCTACACACTGGTCTGCCCTTCACGTGTTACTGCTAATTCCTCCACTCCCTCACCCAGGCCGAATGCTTCCTTCCCCCAACCCCTCTCTCTCTCTCTCTCTCTCTCTCTCTCTCTCTCTCTCTCTCTCTCTCTCTCTCTCTCTTTCTCTCATATACTCGTATATATATATATATATATATATATATATATATATATATATATATATATATATATATATATATATATATATATATATATATATATATATATATATATATATAAGAATTAGTGAGTAAAAAGCGTGTGAGCAATGCAAGGCGTGGTTGAGGTGGCATGAGCGACGCAGCCTGTTGGGCCAAGGCAAGCCACAGGCCTGGCCGGCTGAGGGTTATGGTCCCACTGGGAATTAACGCTGGCTCTGCCGCTCTCTTTACCACGTTTCAGGTGAGGGTTGCATGTTTACAGTCCAGGTGTCCCTAAGCATCTCGGGATGACTAATATCATTCTCTCGGCCACCCACAAATTTACAAGTGTATATACTCGTCACTCCGTGTCTTCTTGTCATCAAGTGCTAACAATGTGATGATAAAAAAAAAAAAATTGACGATCTACTCGTATTTCTTACTTTTTAAAGAGCATAATAGCAGCTATAAAAAAAAAAAGTATGTCTACAGATGACAGTTCGTGTACAAGACATGCAAACCTACGTCCACTCATCCAGAAATGTATCTAATCTTGTTAAGTTCCCTATTAAATAGTCACTACCACTGGATTACTGTTTCTGTCTAGTCACACACGAACATGCGCATATTCACGGCCAGCAAACACGCAAGGTACACTCAAATACTCCGGAGCAAAGCTGCCTCATCTTGTTTCATTGATCAGCCCACTCTTGCACACTTTCAAACTAAAGCCACTTTTCATTTACCATCGACGATTTTATATTCGAATCAAAATTTAAATGACGTTTGAGAACTTTCGGCCAAAATTCGTTGAGGGCCGTGACGGCCTTGGGCGCCGCACGGGGGGAGAAGGTGGCTGTCGGGTCCGGCCTGGGGCCCAAGGTAGAGAACTGGCAGCAGGTCCTTCTTTTCCTTTGCGGCCTCGAGCTTCAATAGTAGTCGTCCACTTGCAGCGCCTTACACTAGGCAAGGGGTCGCCATAAGCAAGAGATCAATGTCTGCCACTCACCAGATGTTGCCCGGAGGGGGGAGTCCTTATGGGGAGTAAGGGCTCTTTCCATAGAGTCTGGTGGAGGGTGTGTACGGGTCCCTTGATTATGATGACGCCGGGCTGAACAACTCGCCATGAACGAGGGCACGCCGTGCACCATGCACCAGACACTGGCAGTACGAGGGGTCCTTTAGGGGAGAAAAGGGCTCACTTCATGACAGTGGTTGGGGAGTGGTGTGTGGTGGGTCATTGCTCATGGCGACCCGTGTGAGGTGCGGCAAGGTTGCATCGTCACTGCCCTCACACCCAGGGACTGGGGTGGACCCTTGGGGAGGAAGGGTTCGTCCTGGTACCTATGTAGGTTGGTAGCCAATGTCGTATAGCTATCGCCGCGCCCGCATCGTTATCGTGGAAACTCGCATCGTTATCGTGGAAACTCGCATCGCTATCGTGGAATCGCATCGTTATCGTGGAAACTCGCATCGTTATCGTGGAAACTCGCATCGTTATCGTGGAAACTCGCATCGTTATCGTGGAAACTCGCATCGTTATCGTGGAATCGCATCGTTATCGTGGAATCGTATCGTTATCGTGGAATCGCATCGTTATCGTGGAATCGTATCGTTATCGTTGAATCGCATCGTTATCGTGGAAACTCGCATCGTTATCGTGGAATCGCATCGTTATCGTGGAATCGCATCGTTATCGTGGAATCGCATCGTTATCGTGGAAACTCGCATCGTTATCGTGGAATCGTGGAATCGCATCGTTATCGTGGAATCGTGGAATCGCATCGTTATCGTGGAATCGCATCGTTATCATGGAATCGTGGAATCGCATCGTTATCGTGGAATCGTGGAATCGCATCGTTATCGTGGAATCGCATCGTTATCATGGAATCGTGGAATCGCATCGTTATCGTGGAATCGTGGAATCGCATCGTTATCGTGGAATCATGGAATCGCATCGTTATCGTGGAATCATGGAATCGCATCGTTATCGTGGAATCGTGGAATCGCATCGTTATCGTGGAATCGCATCGTTATCATGGAATCGTGGAATCGCATCGTTATCGTGGAATCGCATCGTTATCGTGGAAACTCGTATCATTATCGTGGAATCGCATCGTTATCGTGGAATCGCATCGTTATCGTGGAAACTCGTATCATTATCGTGGAATCGCATCGTTATCGTGGAATCGCATCGTTATCGTGGAAACTCGTATCATTATCGTGGAATCGCATCGTTACGGTGGAAACTCGTATCATTATCGTGGAATCGCATCGTTATCTTCGTCACGCGCATCGTAATCATCGTTATTTATTTATTTATTAGTTTATTTATTTAAAGCATCAAATTCGTGATCATTATTTGGGCTTGTATAATACATTGATTATTTCTGGTGGCGTGCGGTGAGAATAACTCTGACGGTCAACTTCTTGCTTTTCTACCTCATCTTCCTTCCATTCACATTTATTTATTTTTCATAATAAATGTATAAAATATTCAATAAATGTATATATAAAAATGGTAATTACTTTTTAAATAGATATAAGTAAATGTAAAATGTTTTATCTAAGCCGTAATAAATAAATAAAACAGGTGGATCGCATACCAAAGCAGAATTTGACTCTTATAGATCACGTTGGCTGTGTAGATCGCGTGCCAAAGTAGCGCCCCTAAACCTGAGCTGACCTAACGTAGCCTGAGCCAACGCATGTGCAACAGTGATTTGCAAGAGTCATTGTTTAAAGCGTTTATGTCAAGAGTTGCCTTTCACAATTACTTTCCTTTTTTTTTTCTATTCTTCACTTTCGGCAGCAACTATATAATGATCGGAGTGAACGGCTGGCACTGTCACGACTCAACACCAATCTGGAATACCACGCTGTACCATCTCTCTCTCTCTCTCTCTCTCTCTCTCTCTCTCTCTCTCTCTCTCTCTCTCTCTCTCTCTCTAACAGTATGCCACGCTTCACGACCCTGCCACCTTATTCCTTCTACCGTCAAATTTGTTTTTTTCTACATGCCTAACTTTTAAACTACCGTCACTTTGCTTCTCTGGATTCAGTGCGAGGCTAAGATGGCATTTGGCAGCGTTTTGTGGAAGTTCCTGAGGTGCCAAGGGTGTTGTCATAATAGTATCCAGCGGTAGTCTGACAAGGACTCTGCACCATCCTACTTTGACCCACAAACAGTACTCATGAAATCTAATCACCTCTGACTTATACACACACACACACACACACGCACACACACACACACTCTCTCACACACACACACACAACCACACTCATTCTCTCTCTCTCTCTCTCTCTCTCTCTCTCTCTCTCTCTCTCTCTCTCTCTCTCTCTCTCTCTCTCTCTCTTATTTGCTATTATTCTCTTTCTCCTTAACTTGCTACTGTTATTATTATAAGGAAGAAAAGGAAAACAAAAGAATAAAGAAAAAGAAGACAACAACAGCAGCAAAAACAACAACAACAGCCAAGAGCCAAACAACAAAAAACAAACAAAAACAAAGGAGGAAATATGCACAAAAAAAAAAAAAGTGGATAAAAATATAATGCACTTCTCGTTACTCCATCATCCTCCTCCTCCTCCTCCTCCTCCTCACCAGCCACGCCGCCTCTCTGGTGCAGAGGCTCCCAAACTGGCGATACATCAACGTCTGTGGGTAGCTCAACATTTATTTTTCTAGTGCAATGAGGGATGACAAAACACCACCACCACCACACACACACACACACACACACACAATGATGAGTTTCCTGTGCGTTACCTCTGGCTACACTGGCTCCCTCCAACACTCCGCTGTGTAACCCTTCCCTCTCCCTCTCTCTGCTTCCCTCCCCCAGTACTCTCCCTCTCTACTCCCCAAACACTCTCTCCAATCATTCTCCCTCCATGTAACTCTTCTTCCCACTTCCCATTCACGCCTTTCCGTTATCCGCATCTCCACTCCCCATCACTTCGCCCCTCACCCCAGCCCTCTTCCATATCCTCCCTCCCATTCACACCTGTCTCTTATCAACCTCTCTTCACATTTTTCAGACTGTAATTACTCTCCTTCTCTCTGCCATCCTCCTCCCCCACACACTCACGCACCCACTTTTTCTCCCCTTCTTGTATTCTCCCTCTTGACTCTTAGGCCCCTTTCACACAAGGCGTGAAATTCACGCCGCGTGAAAAATCACGCGGCGGGAAGTTCACGCCCAACCTAAGCGGACATACAAAATGCATACTTCTGTTCAGACGTGGCAGTTTTTTCACGCGGCGTGAATTTCACGCCTGATGCCGCGCGTGTGTCTGCTAAAAACGAAGCGTGAAATTTCACGCCAAAGTTTAGCTTCCAATGGTGTTCAATGCTTTCTTTCACACTCGGCGTGTTTTGTCACGCCGCCACCTGGCAGTACAGTTCAGGCAGCGGGTAATGTGGACGTGTGCACCTCCCGTACTGAATGAAAATCTACAATAGGTAAAAGGATAATTAAAGTCATTTTTTATTGTTACTGAATGTGTACTTATGTAATAACAAATACATAAACATAGAAAAATCTAAGTTTTTAAAAATAACACTTTTTTCAGATCAAATGATGACTGCAATTAATAGCGAATCCTTAATAACGGCTGTTGAAAAACACCCTGCAGTATGGGATACTGCCTGTACCGACTACAAGGACAGGCAAAAGAAGGTCAATGCATGGACAAGTATTTGTGAAGATGTTGTGGAAAATTTTTGCAGATATTGAAGAAGACCGAGCTAAAAATGATATTGGTAAGTAGGCTTAGTAAGTAGTTACTTATTAGATGTTGTCATTTAGCCATGACACTGAACCACTGTCGCTTACAAAATAATCTGCAAAAAAATCTCTGATGCGGTTAGCTCCTCTTCCTCCTTGTTGTCGACCAAAATTTTCAACATTTTGTATTCCATCGCTATTACTATTTTCATGAACTCTATGACCGTCTCGGGTTCGAACAAAAGTATGCAGCACGCAACAGGCTTTTACAATATATATTGCTAATTCCTTAGACACATTTAGTGGACGATGGAAAATCCTCCACTTGTTGGACAATATTCCAAACGTACATTCTATGTACCTCCGTGCACGCGATAAACGATAGTTAAAGATTCGTTTTTTATTTGATAGCATGCGGCCTGCATATGGTCTCAAGACTGTTTCAGACAACCCAAAAGCCTCATCAGCAACAAATACAAATGGCATTTCAGTGTTGCTTTCATTTGGCAACAATTTTGGTTTAGGTATACTTAATTCACCACTCTGTAATGATTTGTAAAAAGATGACCTTTTAAATATGGTTGAATCGCAATCTTTTCCGTACGACCCAATATCAATGTACGAAAAGCAGTAGTTGGAGTCGCATACAGCCAAAAGCACAATGGAAAAAAAATTCTTATAATTGTAATACAAGGATCCAGAATTATGAGGGCTAATAATTCTGACGTGTTTGCCGTCTATTGCCCCCAAACAGTTAGGAAAATTTGCATTTTTTTCAAATCCTTGTGAAATGCTATTCCAATTCTCCTCCGTGTACAACGGAAAGCATTTGGTTTGTAATACTTCCCATAATACACCACAGACCTCCCTTATTACTCCACTTATTGTTGATATGCAGAGTCTATATGAATAATGCAGTTCTGTCATTGTGCAACCAGTGGCCAGATATCTGAAAAAAAAGATATAAAAAAAATAGTAGCAAAATGTCAAACAATGTTAGATATTAGTTTTAAATATTACACCAACTTTTTTTTTTATTTCAGCTAAAAAGGTTCAGACGAAATGGAAGACCCTGCGTGATTCTTTCAGGAAAACTCATTTTGCAAATAAACATGCTCCATCAGGATCAGGCGCAAAGAAAAGGAATTACTTGTACGCACAGCAAATGCAATTTCTGTTAAACACGTTTGAGGCCGCAGAAACTGCATCAAATATCACGGGACATAACTGTGATGAGCAAGATGATTTAGAGATTCAACCTTCGCCTAAAATTGAAAGAAATTCAAAGAAACCAAAATCGGTGGATTTGCAGATAATTGACTACCTAAATAAGTCGGATGAAAGCGAATCAGACGAAACAGGTTTATTTTTCAGGTCTTTGCTGTCGTCTGTAAAAGATTTTACAGAAGACGAGGAATTGGAGCTAAAGGGAGGGGTTATATCATTAATCTCTAACATAAGAAAAGCAGGAAATAACTATCCCCACATCAATGTCTCACAAACATCTGGAGCTACCACATATTACAGCTATAATGTACCAAATACCACTGCTGCACAAGTGCCGCCAACGCAAGGTCCTTCCCTTGGACAACTGCAGCAAATGCAAAGTCCATCATATGCACAATTACAGCCAATGCAAAGTCCATGTAACCCCGATAGTAACCCTCCCTCAGTGTCATCTGTCTCTTCTCACTCATCCATAATTGATATTTTAGGCAATTGTTGAGAATCTTAGTAATGTAAAATAGTGAACCCATAAAAGGAGCCTCTAGCTGGTTATTTTGTTTGTTACATGTTCACATGGATTGGAATACTATGTAAAAGTATATTTTTCACGAAATAAAGTTTTGTTATTTTTATTGTCATTATTACGAGCCTACTTAGTAAGCAAAAACAAAATACTTTACCTGAGAGTATTTGTTGTGGGTTAGTTTGCCTTGGGTGTATGACAGCAATTCGTCAAAACTTTCAACTGACATTCGGAAGTAATTGAAGAATTTGATTTCATCCATCCTTAGTTTTGCGAATAGTGTGGCAAATTCTCCTTCTTTACTCCTTAAACTCACTATCTTGTGCACCCAGCAGCGCCTTCTTTTCTTTTTTTGCTGTCTTTTATACAACAAATATAAAAGGAGGGCTTTTTTTTCTTTACTCTGGGCAGCCATTTGTTCACCTGTTTTTACACACACTTGTGAGTTGTGACCACTCTCGGAGCACAGCAATGCAATAATGAAACAGAATTCCAGGAGTCAGGCGTGAAAAAAACCACCACGTGTGAACAATTGAGCGTGAACTTCCCGCCGCCTGATTTTTCACGCGGCGTGAATTTCACGCCTTGTGTGAAAGAGGCCTTAGCCCTCCCCACCTCCACCCACACAGACACATACGTACACACTCACATCTCTTCCGGCCCCACACTCTCTTCCCTCCTATACCCCCTCCATAGCTTTCCTGTCCCTCCACCCATTCACTCACCCATCCACACACACACACACACACACACACACACACACACACACACACACACACACAGTTCCTCCTCAGGAAATCTCTCTCTCTCTCTCTCTCTCTCTCTCTCTCTCTCTCTCTCTCTCTCTCTCTCTCTCTCTCTCTCTCCCACTTCCCATTTTCCACTTCCCATCTGGATTTATTTACACCGTTCAGTGGTCTCCTATCCTCCTCCTTCTCCTCCTCCTCCTCCTTGTAGTAGTGTAAGGGTTCGGCCTCGCCCGCTGCTCTGCTGGATACCATTACGCAGCTCTTGACACGAAAGCATTACCTGTGCGTACCATCTTTCGGCTCCCCGCGGCTCAGGTACGCTACAATACACTTAATGTCTGTGATTCCAGGCCGGGCTGTGTGTTGGCTCCGTCAGCGGCGGGGAGCGTGGTTTGTGCTGCTGGCGCTTTGTTGTACCGTGGCGAACAAATGCTGTTTTCATATTTCCCTCCCCCATGTGTACTGCATCACATGGGATGTGTTGCCGCCTCCCCGTGTTCCGTTGCTGCCGCTGAACAAATGGCCGAATTTTACTAGACGCTTCGGGGTGAGTGAGGGATGGCGGGGTGGCTCGTTGCGTTAACCCGCACGTACTATTCCCGCCACGAGTCACCGCCAGGCCATATCCTCCAACACTCACTGCATCACTCCCTCCCGGGCGCGACAGTTATTTTCCTTCCAAGACTCCACTGTAAAAAAAAATATGAGGTAAGAAAAGGGTAGATCTGTGTGAGCTAAAGGCAAACTTGGTCAAATGAGTGAATTACGAGCATAATTCATCCTTCCGCCGAAGCAAACCTTTTTCTTAAGGATAAATATTTTTGTAATTTACCCTCTGCAAATTACCTTTTCGTTACGCTAACAGTTTTCTGTGCATCACGTTTTCGAGATATTTTTTTTCTCTATTCAACCGTCTATGCATTATAAAGGTAGCATAAGAAATTGATTTTGGTGTGTGAATTCATGTGGTATGGAAAGAAATCGTAGGTCGGCTCTTCAATAAGAGGGTATGAGGTGGTGATGTGTGGCACGTTTTCTTTGGATGCTGCTGGATAAATGCCAAGTCCCGCTCCTAGATGTAAATGTTTTGCTGTTATTTGTGTGTGTTAAAGAGTTATGCACGTGGCTGTGGTGTGTCAGAGGTTGTGGAATACAATTGCTAGCTACTGTGAGATGTTTGAGGTGTTACTGATGTCCAGTGTAGTGACACTCAGTGATATTTCGTTTTGTGTCCAGATGTAATTAATTTACTATTATTGGTGTGTGTTAAGGAGACTTGCATGTAATTATGGCACATCTGAGGTTCTGAAACCAATTTACTATCCACTGTAATATGTTTTAGATGTTGCTGGTGTGTAGTGCAGTGACTTTGAGTCACATTTCGGCTGTGTCCGGGTTTTCACGTCTTGGATAAGCAAGAACAAGATCAGAATCAACAAGAGAGAAGGCGCAAAAAAGGTGCCAGCTACTGACAACGAGGAGAAATATACGATTTTCGATATTTCCACGGAAGTGTATCACCTGCACTACTTGTCTGTGTAGGAGAGTGCAGTAAACATTGGGCTGTGCCAAGGGTCACGAAGGCTTAAGGTCAAGGTAAGGGAAGGTATCAGGATTGCAAGAGCAAGGCCAAACATGGTCGAAGGATACACACGTCTTACCTTCGAACTTTGAAGAAAATATCCTTAATTTTTGTAATCTGGAGTGACCAATAGATATTACGAATTGAAAGCAAGGTTGTTGGGTTTGTTTCCACGAATATTTAAAAAAAATTATGTAACAACTGCACGGAAGGTCCAAGCCCTCATCACCTTGAAGTTTTGAGAGACTTATTTTCTGTTGGCAGAATAGTTACACTGTATCTCTTGGTGATATAAATTTTCTTTAGTGAGCAAGTCACCCAAGATTAATAATGGTGAATTAAGTGCAGATTAGTGGAGAATAGGAAGTGGCAGATGAGCAACCTGCAGACAGAAGGCTGCCCCAGTATTGTGCCAAGAAAGGCATGTCACATGATGGATACCAGCCTGCACTCACACCTATAAAACAAAACCACGCGCATATGAGTAGGGATGTAATCAGAGAGGGGTTCACAGCCACCCCACCCCACACCAGCATGGCACCTCCACTCAGCAGCACAGAACATCATGACTGTAATCCTCCCTTCTTTCTCTGTTTCACACACTTCCACCCAATTCAAGTAAACCTACAATTATTTCAAAGACAAGTCAACAAGTCACTCACTTTTCAGTTTAGATTGTAAAGCTGTTTACTGATATCAAAACTCTTTATCACATAAGAAATCCTAAAGTCTCATGTCTTCCTTCAGTCTGGTGTGCAGGAAACGGTATTCCACTATACTGAATGCCCTGCTGAAAGATTATCCATACCTTGGAGATCCTCTAAGTAATTTTATATCTGTTGACTAGAATATCTGTATTTTTATAGATAACACACTAAACACAATACTGATTTTAATTGTTGATTCTCAAAATCTTGTAAATTTCATCGGTGCTGGAGGCAGTCACTGAGGAACAAGATGAAGCTTTTAAGGCTGCCATTAACATCAAACTGTATTCTGGAGCTAAAAAAAAAAAAAAAAAAAAAGTTGTCCAGACAGAAATCGAGGTGAGAAACGACCCATTCAGGAAGAGAGTGTCAGGGACAATGATGGTTTGGTGAAGCGTCAGAAACCTGAGATATGTGTTCATGTGATATCTGCTTGGTGTACGTGTGGCTGGTTACATCCCTCGGCGTGTGTTCCTAGCCACTGATTGATTGTAGCATAGTTGTTAGTGAGCTGGTCTTATATTCTATGGTCCCAATATGATTTTTTCCAAGGTAGTTGCCTGGGAAGAGAGGTAGTCCTATTTATTTATGCAAGTAGAGCTATATAGGCTCATTCGTTGCTTGGGGATATAATTTAATAATTCCTGGCTTGTGTATTTCAGGATTTGTCTCAAGATGATGATGAAGATATCATCCATCTTCATTTGAATGTGGTGCAGCAGGAGATGAGGACCGCTACTCCTGACTTCCAGCTGTGCCAGCGGAAGATGGAGAGAACATTGTCATACAGGCAGCGAAGGAGGTATAATCCTGAGCTTTCTGTGGCAAATGTTCTTGAGGACTTTCCAACACTACGGTACAGGAGCTTTTTGAGGACTTTTTTTTCGTTTGTTTTCTTTTTCACACATTGTTTATATCTAGTTTGTTGTGAGGCTGACCACTGATACATTTTCAATAAAGTGTGAACCATTACGTCATGTATGCAAATAATAAATATTGTAATTATAACAATTCACATAATTTTTCAATGAGATGAGTTACACGAACTCATAAGAAAATGTTGTGTTTAACATTTTCAGCGTGAAACTGAGGCCAAAATGACAAATGTGGGCACCCCAGGTGTGATGTGAGATGAAGTACATGGATCCTTCATTCACGTAATGAAATTCTCCAAGCAAAGGTGTAAAAGTTATCATAAGTTTTACAGCCAATACCTGGACAATCTATCCAGCACTCTGAAAGAAGAAAGGAAAGGTACAGCCTGGAAGAGCAACAGAAGCATGTGTATCTAATTCACCTCATGTACTGTGTGTATAAATGGTAAACGTGGCTCTTATGGCACTAATAATTCATCTGATGACTTTTATATTATTTGTGGTTTTATGTATATTCCACAACATGGATTAATGTTTGCTGTCCAGATGATTCCATCACTCGTCACAGAAGACGAGGAAATGCTGATTATGGACACCACTGAAGTAAGTCTGATGTCTTCAGTAATTGTTTAAGGTGGGGCAAAGAATGTCAAAATATTATTTCCAGGTCATCAATGGTGATTATGGGACAGTGTGTGTGTGTGTGTGTGTGTGTGTGTGTGTGTGTGTGTGTGTGTGTGTGTGTGTGTGTGTGTGTGTGTGTGTGTTCCACATACAGTAAAACACCCATTCTTAAAGGTGGTATCGAATACACTGTTATACATTCCTGTGTTATTATTTCACTTATCAAGACGAATGCTTACTCCTGTCCAAGAATAAAGAACAAAGGAGTCTTGCAGCACCTCTACTGATAACTGACTGACTGACTTTACTAAGGCTTCCCAACAACAAGGTCATATCCAAGAATAAAGAAGAACAAAGGCGTCTTGCAGCACCTCTATTTACAACTGACTGACTGACTTTACTGAGGCTTCCCAACAACAAGGTCATATCCAAGAATAAGGAAAAGCAGAGTTTTCTTCCAGTGCCTCTGCTATTCACAACTGCCGACTGACTGACTGACTTTATCGAGGCTTGCCAACAACAAGGTCAGGGGTCTTCCATTATCTCTATTTACAACCACAGACTGATTCACCAACTGTATATAGGCTTTGCAGCAACGAGATCATATGAGACCTGTGTGCAGCTTGTGATGCCGAGGGTGATGGAGACAGATCGTGAAGAGCGGGTGCTATTTCACACGTCTTTCCTTAATCACTGGCCACTCTGAGACATTTCCTCTTGTTCCACAGCCACCTCTACACATCATACGGGATACAAACTGCAAAACATGTTCTCTTGATCATGTTTTTTCTTGTAGAGGCTTATAAAGACTCCAGACTTTGTTGTTAGTGTAAAGAAAACTCCACAACGACTACGGCAGTAAAACTATTAATTAGCATAAAAGATTTCTACTATTTTTTTTCTTTCTAGATTAGTCTTCGATGTTTTTTCCTTCGTCTTTTTTTTTTTTGTTCCTATTCTAGCTTTCTCTTTTCTTAGTGTACTTTTCTAAGTATCTTTTTCATAAATATATGCAGCATCTCTTTCCATATAATTATTTGGTTCTGTTCAGATGTTTGTTCCTTTCATTCTTCTTCATCTATTTTTCTTTTCCCTGATTCCCTTTCCCCTCCTCATCCTTGTCTTCGGATGTCTATTTCTTATATTTATTTTTCCATTTTGCAAGGCAACTGCGTTTTTTTTTTTTCACCTCTTTCCTTTTCTCCTTCAATTCATCCTGTTAATTAGCCTTTCCCGCCATCATGACGTTCCTCCACCTCTTCAACATAATAGGTCTGGCAGTACCTTGCTCACTTCAGCAGCAAAATATTGCTATACCTGTTATTAGCATGATTCAGATGAAGAAAGTTTTCTCACGGCGGTAATCTGTTTTCCTTAAACGTTAATTCCTTTTGATTAATTGCTATATTTTACTTTACCCTGTAGTTGTAGTTGTCGTGTAAATAACTGTTACAAACATCGTCACTGGTCTTGTGCCAGCAACGTTATATCGGTTTAACAAGGCGCTGAACTCCATCCATGTCTGCATTTCTGCAGACACATTAAAGTTTGTAAGTGATCCTAAATCGAGTAGAATGTTCTGTGCATTTAGATACGTATGTTTCTTTCAGGATTGCGCACAAAAAGTAATCATAAGTTAATCCTGCGAGACGAGAAGGCCTATTGTCTAAACTTCGGCTGCTACTTAGTGTTGTAAGAACATAATGACATACGAAAATACAAGAAGGTGCAAGAAGGGAACAGGCCTATACTTGGCGGTCCCTGTATATACAGTGACATACCTACCTGTTTCCACCCATCATGCCCATCATAATTATGCCCAGTCTTTTTTTCAAGTCTTCCTAATAATTCAGCACTAACAAACTGATTATTGAGGGTATTCCATTAACCCACTACTTTATTTGAGAACCAATTTCTTACCATTTTCTTTTTTTCTAAATTCATCTATATCAAGCTTGAACTCATTATTTCTTTTGTTCTATCCTGATTACTGACCCTAAGAATTTTGTCACCCTTGTTATGCTTATACAACACTTAACATTTATGGGAGCAACTCTTGCTCGTCGCCTCTCCAGGAAAAAAATGTAGATTCCAAAACTTCGATCTCGTTTCCTAGGAAATATTTCTCATCTCTTTTAAACTGTACTGATTGTAATAGACTTATCTCCATTCTGTAATATGAAGGCCATGCACAGTTCAGTCTACATAAGGTATGACGAGTGTCAAATATAATCTTGTTATTTCTTCAAGACTTTACTTTTAACACTCCAAAAATCATTCTACAACACAGTTTGCGTCATTTCTGGTTTCTGTGTTGTTTTCCCTGACGAATACCAGAGCTAACTATAGATCCTAAATATTTTCATCCTCTGATCTCCTTTATACAAGTAAAAGACATCTACCAGATCCACTCGTAATCTGCGCCTCTCTAAGGAATGTAATTTTATCTTCAGTCTTCTTTCGTAACGATTTTTTCTTCTTGCCTTGTTTCTTTTTAGTCATTTTCCTCTGTACTGATTCTGTACTGATCCTTCCTGGAATACAGGAGGCAAAACTGAACAGGATAATCTAGGTGAGGTTTGACCAGCGCCAGCTGACCTCAGTGTTACTTCGGGACTTCTACTTTAAAGTCAACTACAGATGAACCCTACTAAACAGTTTGCTGTATTTCTGGCGTATATGTTTTGTTTCCTCTGATAGAGAACGAGGCAACAGAATTACGAGCGAAGACGCAAAGAAGCATATATATCTTGACTTTTTTTATTTTTTCATTTTTATATAAAGACAATTATATATATATATATATATATATATATATATATATATATATATATATATATATATATATATATATATATATATATATATATATATATATATATATATATATATATATATATATATATATATATACAGACTGAGATTAACAATCGATATAGGAAAGTAATGGGAAAAAAATAAATATATAAAACATTTGTAGCCTTTTGTATCCTCTTGTAATGACATCATATAAGTGACAGAAAATGTGTTTCGGTTTCTGAT
>NW_026973688.1:852500-855000 GCF_035594125.1 Scylla paramamosain | reverse complement strand
TAAAATAAAACTCTAACTCACGCCGAGTAGCTTTGTTGAAATTGATAGGAAATATAGTTCAGAAGTATTATTGCTTTGTGTATTGATATTTGTAGGTTTGTTCGGGTTTACCGTTGATTTAGTGTTTTATGAAGCGTACGTTATGTTGGCCCTTCTGGCTGATCACTCCTTGCGGGAAATAGCAGATTTTCGCTTGATTTAGGAACAGAGAGAGAGAGAGAGAGAGAGAGAGAGAGAGAGAGAGGATATGGGGCGTCTAGCAAACATTCCCGTCTAAGCACCGGGAGGGATGGGCGTGATGGAATGGGTCTCCCGCGGCAGGTGTGGCTTAAACCGGACCAATGGGTAATACTGATTAATAGAGGCATTACTCCAAGTATTCCCTGCGGTACTTGAGTGTGATGAGTGTGTGGCGGCAGCGCTGGAAGTGTGATGCGTGCGGCAGTAGCGCTGTGAGTATAGCAAGCATGATGAGTAGGAGTGTCGAAGCAGCGCCGTGAGTGGAGGTGAGCGAGGCAGTGCTGGGATGATGGGAGTTATATTTATTAAGGTAATATTTTGAACAGCTATAAATATTGATGGATCCTATTGACATCAGTGTTTTGTTAAGGTACAGCGGCCATTAAATTCCAATTACAAAACAAATAAAAGCTGTTACAAGTATAATCCGATTGTTTATGTATTCTGACGCGGGTCTCCGGGTTCATCACAAAGAATTATGATCCTCTCGTTTGCGTTCATATTGCAAAATGAATCATTGGAGAGTTGGAAGGAAATAGGGAAATAGATAGGTAGATAGATAGATAGATAGACAAATAGATAGACAAATAAATAGGTAGATAGATAGATAGACAGAAAAATAGATAGATACATAAATAAATAGATAAATAAATGCAATGAAGTACTAAGAGTGACGGTAATAGTACTAAACATTCTTGTAATATCGATACACGGTACGATGGAAAGCAATATTTGAATCAACAAACATTTTTGCGAATATCTTTACTTGCTAGGCACCTGATGCCCTCCTGTTACAGTACACACCAGCTTGTCTTGTGTACGCTACACAGGCGGCCCGGAATTTACTGTCACCTTGCGCCTTCCACAACGAGCGCAGTTAGGTTTGTGAAGGTCACCGGAGACACGTCATTGCTGAGGAAGGTTAGACTATAGCAGCACGGACACTTCAACTACATCCTTTCTTTTTTAAGTATAATGATTATCCTATCTTCTCGAAACACCAAACATCTCTCTCTCTCTCTCTCTCTCTGCTGATCCCTACACTAGCTCCCATTGATTGGTCTTCTATTTTTAGGGGAATACTTGCGGCAAAAAATAAAGTCTACATCTTTCCACATGTTATTCGCTATATCTATAAGCCTCTCATTACGGTGAAAAATACTATGATGTTTTACTTTCAAATGCACCACCGCCTTCATATATTAATGCCCCTGGATCAATTTTTGACTGCCGCTTTGGATTCTATCCGGGGACCGGCATCTCAGTGGGCCTTTTTTTTTTTACTGGATTCTTGTTGCCCTTGGCCATTGTCCCTCCTTCATTAAAAAGAAAAAAAAAGTATATTTTCTTAAACAATAAGGGAGGTGCAGGTGGCCAGGTGGCGGGGGTGCAGCGGCCTCCTGTCGCTGGCCGAGTCTGTTTAAGGTATCTGTGCTGGTGTTTTTCTTCCCACTTACCCCTTTCGCCTCATCCATTTTCCTGCTTTCGCTTCATCGAGTTTTAGTATCAGCAAGACTATTTATTCCCTTAACGGAATCTCCTTATCTCACGTTTATGTATTCTGCATTCCGGCAAATCTAATCTTATGAGATTATTAGATTAGAACTCTTTAAAGTGTCGCCTTTATTGCTTTTAATTTTCATGTCACGTATTTTCCATCAGGGCAATTCAATTAAGTTTTCTTGCTCTATCTATTATTTTCATATATATATCCATTGAGGAATTTCACTCCTTGTGTCTAATTTTCCCTGGGTTTACTGTGCCTCTCCTTGCTCTCTAACTTGATGATAATATTTCTTGTCTGTGTATCTCTAAGATGTGCAGCGGCTTGTCTTCATGATTTTTTTTCTGTAGGCCATCTTCAGCATCCTTACAGTCTGTTCTTTCTTCATTTTACCACAGCTAGAGTAATGCTGGCCTCCCTCTGGTGGCTGCACTTGTGACCCGCTCATTAGTCAGGTTCACTCTTCCTTCCATTCCTCATTTTCTTCCCAAGGGAGCACACATCTTCAACATTTGCCTCCTCTGTCTAATTATCTGTAATTGCTTCTTCTTGTTTGTCTCCCTCGTCAGCCATTTCTTTAATTTTACGTCCTCCACCTCAATATTTACCTTGTCAAAATTCTGCTGCTGTATTTCAGCATTTTTTTCTCTCTCTCCACATGTAATGCAAATGATGCTGAAAATCTTATGCCCTAAGTCTCGTATCTTAATAAAGTTTTACCTTCATTCATTTAAAGGCCTTATAAGTTTTTCACAC
>NW_026973688.1:840000-847500 GCF_035594125.1 Scylla paramamosain | reverse complement strand
AACATAAGAACATAAGAAATAGGGGAAGCTGCAAGAAGTGGCCAGGCTTACACGTGGCAGTCCCTGTATGAAATATACCCACCTATTTCCACCTATCATCCCCATCCATAAACGCGTCTAATCTTCTCTTAAAGCTCCCTAATGTCTGAGCACTAACAACATGATTACTGAGTATTGAGTACTTAGAGAAAATACACTTGGCCTCCAGGCATAGTACACTTCATGATCTTTATTTTGTCTGAACTCTTCTTCACTACATTCTCTCCCGCGCTGACTACGGAAAGAATAAAATATTGATACCAGACGCGGCACAGAGGGAGACTGGGGAAATTCATGTATGATTCAGACTGTGTGCATTACTAAGCCCACCGCCCACGTCTTTAGCATTTGTGAGTGCAATGTAGTGACACGCACGCATCGTCACCATTACCTTATGTGTCTTCACGACGGGACAAAAGGTTCTCCCAGTAATTACGAGGTCAGTCTCTCGTGCTCTCCATCAGCGTGATGCATTTACCCTGAAAGATGTATTGCTCTCATATAGTTTCCACTTATCCCTTTCCTTAATGTCATTCACCCTCCTTGTTCCTTCTTCTCTCTCTCTCTCTCTCTCTCTCTCTCTCTCTCTCTCTCTCTCTCTCTCTCTCTCTCTCTCTCTCTCTCTTTCTCTCACCTTCAGAAGATACGCTGATATTTTGTCTTTGCTTGTCGCTCTCTTTCTTTGTACTACTACTGTAGTCTTCCGTTTGAATTAAACCACTTTGGCTTCTCTGCCTGTCTGTCTGTATCTATGTCATCTTTCTTACTTTGCCCAGTTTTTAGCATTTGTTTTCTTCACTTACTTTTTTTCTTTTCTTTGTCCTCCTCCTCCTCTTCCTGCTCCTCCTGCTCCTGTATTTATCTCTCTTCTCAGGTGACATAATTTCACTATGTCCTAAAAAAAAAAAAAAAACTTCCCTTTCCTTCTGTCTGAATCTAATTTTCTCTTCCCCTTTTGTCCTCCTCCTCCCTTGTTTATGAGTCTTTCGCTCTTCGTTGATTCTTTTCTACCTCTCCTAAGACCAATTTCGTTTTTTTTTTTATTTAATTTTATACCGGATATTCTCTTCTATTTTTTTTATACATGGAATTATATTTTCGTTTGTCTTAGCTTCTATTCAACATGCCTTTTGTTTTTGCCTATTGTGTCTATTTATTCCCTCTTCCTTTTATTTTCATTCTTTCCTTGCATCCCCTGACTTCCTAACCTTCACAATTTTCCAGCAGGTATTTATTTATTTATTTCTATTTCTATTATCTTTTCTGTTTATTTTTATTTATTTATTTATTTACTTTTTTCAGCGCATGCTCGCTCACACCAGCTGCAGTCATCAAGTGTCCTGTCCGCTGAGATCCTTCAACGCTTACCATCAGCATAATATCTATTTTTTTATTTCTTATTTCTTATTGTTTCATCAGTTCTGTAATTCCAATGCACTGTTCACACCTTACTTTGGGAGCTGAGCATCGCTAGTGTTGCTTACATTTTATGACCTACTTTATCTGAACATTTTCCATCTTTTTTTTTCTTTTTCGCATTAAGGTTCACAAGTAAGGACGACCATATTCTGAAAGACTTTCGCGATTCACCTTCACTACTTTCAAAAGGCTCTAGTTAAAGCTAAACGGGATTTTTATCGTTCTAGTGAGAGATAAACAAGATTTTTGCGTTACTAACAGGAGAAACACTCTTGAGAACCACGCTAATCATCACTGTGGCCTTGGAAAACAGTCACAGTGGGAGAGCAAAGCGTTTTAGAACATGGGCTTATGTGCATCGCTGAGAACGCCTAGAGTGAAGACGGTCAAGAGTAGCGCAGGGTAGCATCAGCCAAGCCTCCACACCAACGGGTAGAGGCGATGCGAAAGTGGCTGCCGAGTGACGTGGGTGCCTGTGGGTGCCTGTGTGTGGGTGCCTGTGGGTGCCTGTGGGTGGGACGAGAAGCGATGGACGAGCGGAAAAAAATGTATATGGTATTCGGTGCAAAAATTTTCTTCAGTATTAGTAGCGAGAATAATGCATGGCTGTACTTGGGCATTCTCTCTCTCTCTCTCTCTCTCTCTCTCTCTCTCTCTCTCTCTCTCTCTCTCTCTCTCTCTCTCTCTCTCTCTCTCTCTCTGTGTGTGTGTGTGTCATAATGAAAAACACTCTCGTATACCTCACCAACACCCGGCTAAGCAGAGTGACACCACTAATTTACTTGACACTATAATTAGTTTGGACCGTAAGCGAAATTAAGTAGCATTGTTGTGTTTGATTAGGAGAGAGAGAGAGAGAGAGAGAGAGAGAGAGAGAGAGAGAGAGAGAGAGAGAGAGAGAGAGAGAGAGAGAGAGAGAGAGAGAGAGAGAGAGAGACTGCGTACTTTGTAAATTTAACAAAAAAATCCTGAATTATGAGGATTCATTAATGAGGGTTAAGGGAAATGGCTTCTGGTCACACCAACTGCTACCGCCTCTAAACTGTGTGTGTGTGTGTGTGTGTGTGTGTGTGTGTTGGTATAACGACCCTCATATCTCTTCTCAACTATTCTCATTTTCTTCTTCCTCTTCCTCTACCTCCCTAATACTTCCTCTCCCATCCCTCATCCTTTTCACAGCTGACCTCTTATCCCCCTCCTCTCTCTCTCTCTCTCTCTCTCTCTCTCTCTCTCTCTCTCTCTCTCTCTCTCTCTCTCTCTCCATTCCCTTTTCCCTGTTCTCTCACCATCCTAACAGGCCGCCCCCTCCTCTCCCTTCCCGCTCAGTCCACAGCACCAGGCCGCCCCACAACTCCCGCGAGAGAGGCCACGAGTCTTGATCTGATGGCCGTGGGTTTGAGCCTCAGCCGTGCGCTACTCGATGCAGGAAGCGTGTCTCTCCGGTACCTGTGGCAAGAGTGTGTGACCTCACGGGAACAGGCCACGTGGAAAGTCATGTCCGCTTTTCCCCTTTCACTCTCCGTTGCAGTAAATTATCGCCTCCTTTCCTTTACGAGTCAGGAAAAAAGACGTAATCTTCTGGCCTCATCCAACAGCACAGACATCGTCATTACCTGCGGCAAAACGTTGTATTTTCCAGTTTCATGTTCATGATATTCTTTTTTTCTTTTTTTCAATAATGAAATATATTAACGCGAAAGTAAAAATCATGTTAACTGTGATGCGTGAAACGTGTTTTTCCTGCATCACTTCTCACTGCAGAGAGAAACTTGGTGTTACCATTGAGTTAATAACTACTGGCGAAGTCATGACGAAATAATTCACTAGTTCAGGGCAAATTATACTTTCAGTGATACAATTAAATCAATTTCGCAGTGAGTGGAGTTGAAAAGTTGCCAAACACGGCGGCGGGAAAAGACACAGGCTGTGCTCAAGTCTGACTCATTGCTGCCAGTCGCCCACATGAAGGTGAAGCAACAAACACACACGCGCACATGGCGAGTCACGAACACTGCGAGAAAAAAAACCTTGTCACCAACTTCTCAACACTGACCTGCCTCCCTTGCACCAGTAAAGTGCCTAATTACCACCCTGCCTGTATTATTTCGTGGACGCCTTCCAACTGTCGCTTCGCCAGTGCAACACCGCCGCCGCCCCAGGGAAATAGACGTTTTCCTGGGACCATTACGTGACGTTCCGCTGCCATTAGGTCTTGTTCGCCCCGTACATGTTGCGCAGGAGATAATGACACGACCCACCTTTATTCCACCTACCTCTTCTCCTCTATCGTCTCTTCCAGGTTCTCCCTCTGCTTCTAATCCAATTCTTATTTCTCGCTTATGGCTATTTTCTTTTGTTTTCTGTTTCTAAGTGTCTTCCTTTGTTGCCGTGCTCTTCCTGTTCCTTGTTTATTTACATTTTCTTTTGTCTTCTGTTTTTTTTTTTTTGTCTTCCGTTCTCATCATCACAACTCTGCTTCTTTGTGTGTTCCAGCATCCATTTGACCATCTCTCTCTCTCTCTCTCTCTCTCTCTCTCTCTCTCTTCATCGCAATGTCACTTCGCTTTTCGTCCTATTCCATTCTTTCTTGTTACATCTGGTATCCATTCTCGCCTCATCTCTGGTACTCCTCCTCCTCCCTCCTCCTCCTTCTCCTCCTCCATGGCTCTCCGTCCAGCGACCTCCCACCATTCTCCTCCTTTCGCCTTTACCACTTTCCTAAGTCTTATTGGACACAATCCTGCACTTCCCGCAAAAAGACTACCCGAGAAGCGTAATCTTTCATCCCTAAAGGAAAAGGGGAGAGGAAAATAAAAGTAAAATTACGGTGGACGAACGAATATGGTAGTCCTTGATCCCATTCGGTTTCTGAGAACGTTTTACTAGAAACCTGAAGGCTGTGGCTCAGAGCTTGGAAATGGGCAAGTGATATACGGTTCTGGAAGTTGTCAAGGTCAGCAGAGGCAAAGTAACAAGTCTGAGCATAAGTTCTTTGGAAGCTAGAGAGAAAACATATCAAAAAAATCATATTCATAGCACAGGAAGTTGTTTTGGTGTTTATTTGCGTCAGATCTGCACACAAAGTAAGCCGTCTGCGCCAAGCAAAGGCAGACTCAGCTTTGCCCCGCGTGTCTGGACCATTCTGCTTGCCTGGACCTGAGCCGCAGCGCCGCCTGGCCTCGCTGGGAACAAAATCACGTTTCTCTCACTAATTCATCGTGAGAACGTGCGTGAAAACTGAGTCAGTGTGTCCATTTCTGGTGCCCAGTCTCCCTTGATATTACCAACCACCACCACCACCGCCACCGCCGCCGCCGCCGCCGCCACCACTACAGCCACGATGTCAAATTCATTCCAACATTTCCTGCACCACGCACTAGGAGCACAATACATTTTCCTGCACACATTCTTACATTACTTCACTCAGTGCATATCCATACGAGGAGCGACGGCCACCTGTGTATGGGAAGTAAATTGTGCTAGGGAGAGATGAGGCTTGGATGAGAAGCAGTGTGTCCTCTTCCGCATTTTGTTTGCCGCTCCTCCTAGTGTGTGTGTGTGTGTGTGTGTGTGTGTGTGTGTGTGTGTGTGTGTGTGTGTGTGTGTGTGTGTGTGTGTGTGTGTGTGTGTGTGTGTGTGTGTGCAGGGTGTGCAGGTTTTTTTTTATTCTGTTAATATACTATGTTTTGTTTTAGAATATCTTATACCTTTCTTCTTTCTCATTCCAAGAAAAAAAAGAAAGCAAATTAGAATAGAAAAACATAAAAGTAAATAAATAAACAAATAAATAATAAAAAAAACGTTTATACATGCAAGTAGCACATCAAAGGATGTCCTAAAGCCACACACTGCAACACACCACACAACACTCACATCCCCAGCACGCCACACACAACAACACACAGCACACAGACACACATTAGCTGCACGCCACACACAACAACACACAGCACACAGACACACATTAGCTGCACGCCACACACAATAACACACAGCACACAGACACACATTAGCTGCACGCCACACACAACAACACACAGCACACAGACACACATTAGCTGCACGCCACACACAACAACACACAGCACACAGACACACATTAGCTGTACGCCACACACAACAACACACAGCACAAGACATACACTCGCAACACGTCACACACTGCAACACACAGCATACAAATTAGCAAAGCGACACAGGCTCTCGTGAAAACCTGTTTTTCCATTACAAAACTAACAATGACAACATTCTACCCACTTTTTTCTTTTCCGTCCCCAGCCTGGTATGTAAATGTGTTCGGCAAAAGAAATGCTATTCCTGCCCACGCCAGAAAATGCTGAAAAAAACACCATGGCTGACACTGTGCTGAAAATGTGGCCTGGACGAGACAAATGCCGCGCCGCTCACTGACTGGCGGCGAGCGGGACTGACGGACCACGAGCAAATAATACGGGGGACAAACTCCCACGCTGAGCACCGAAGGGGATAAATAAACAAATAGATAAACACATAAATAAATAAATAAGCATAAGTGTGTTTGTAGCACGAGCAAGGCTGTATTATTTTGCAGACTATTTATTCAAGTCTTTCAGTGTTCTCCAAAGATTATTGTCTGATTAAGAAACCTGCACATGGAGCAAGACAGAAACAAAAAAAACCTCGGAAACACAAGTTGAGATATGTGACGCAGGAAGGCTGCAGATTTCTTCTCTTACCTTTTTCCTTCTTTAATCCTATCCATTGTTTTCCAGCTTACTGCCGGACTCAGAAGACAGTAATATCTCTCTCCACTCCCTCACCGTCGCTCCTCAGCTGCATCAACATTCGGCACACAAATAAAGAAAATTAAATTGCCAACACGTTAAATGACTCTTTTGTTGCAATATTTACACAAGAAGACAACTCGGCACAACTTCCGCCTGCCCTGGCTTAAAACGAAGCAAATTTCACAGATACTTGCGTATTCATGGAAAGTGAAATTTTGCATATGATCAGCAAACTTTAGCAAGTCGCTCGAAAAAGATGAGATTTCACTTACAATTCAGAAAAAAAAGAAAGATTGAACTTGGAAGCATGTCTCTAAATTTAACCATTAAAATCAATGTACTTCTTACTACAGACAAACTAATTGAAGCACCTGAACACCACAACTCGGCAAACGCACATGAAGAAAGGCATCCTCTCAGCCAGTCAGTCCCGCGTCTGTCGTGTGCTAATTCTCGGCATGGAATCAAAAGTAGCCTCGTCAGAACTATGGTCGGTAAACTCTGCGCCGCCAAGCACGGAGGGCCCCGAGCGAGGCGATATCCCTCCGGATCGTTCCCTCACCTGAGCTATCCTTAGCAGGACCAGCCACCAGCCAGGCGCTATCTTCCGGCACTCTTACCAGGGTGGAAGACGAAGATGTGCGTTTCAGTATCAAGATTTCCATTTAGATTACCCTTTTCTTGTCTCTTCTACTAGCGCCTCAAGCACCCCGCGAAACCTTCCTAACTCCGACCATAACGCGAGATACGACCCTGCTGGTGACCCAAGGCTTGGCGGGCTGTGTTGGGGTGCGGGGCGTCTGGCGGAGAAGGAACCTGTCACCTGTCCGCCTCTCGACCACCACAGGCCTGCGTCAGTGAGACCAAACCTTGTGAGGACAATTGCAGCAAAGTGTCTCCAGTCTCGTCGCCTGTGATCGGAAGGCAAGGCGGTGAAGGCGTGTCAAGGCCGGGCAAGGACTCAGGAGCGGCGAGGAGGAGCCGAGTGGTGGTGGTGGTGGTGGTCGGAGGAACTGACGGAGAAGGAGGAGAGGTAAAAAAAAGCGAAAGACAAAAGACGAAGAGAAGGAGGAGGAGGCATCGAGTGTCCTTGGCCTGTTGGAAGCCATCTCATAACCTCTTTTTCTGTTGTCGTTGTCATCTTTTTTTACCATCATCACCGCCGCTCCTTTTTTCACCTCTTTCAATACGAAAAGGAAAAAAACATATATATATATATATATATATATATATATAGAGAGAGAGAGAGAGAGAGAGAGAGAGAGAGAGAGAGAGA
>NW_026973688.1:797500-835000 GCF_035594125.1 Scylla paramamosain | reverse complement strand
TCCGATCACAATCTCATATCTTTATCTTGTCCTATCACTCCAATCCCTCCTCAGGATCCCCCTAAGCGAAGGTGCCTCTGGTGTTTTGCCTCTGCTAGTTGGGGGGACCTGAGGCGGTATTTTTCTGATTTTCCTTGGAATGACTACTGCTTCCGTGTCAGAGACCCGTCTTTGTGTGCTGAGCGCATAACAGAGGTGATAGTGTCTGGCATGGAGGCGTACATTCCTCACTCTTTTTCTCGTCCTAAACCTTCTAAACCTTGGTTTAACACAGCTTGTTCTCGTGCTATACATGATAGAGAGGTGGCCCACAAAAGGTACTTAAGCCTTCCTTCACCAGAATCTCATGCACTTTATATTTCTGCCCGGAACCATGCCAAGTCTGTTCTCCAACTAGCCAAAAACTCCTTCATTAACAGAAAGTGTCAAAACCTTTCAAGATCTAACTCCCCTCGTGATTTCTGGCATCTAGCCAAAAATATCTCCAATAACTTTGCTTCTTCTTCTTTCCCTCCTCTACTTCAACCAGATGGCACCACTGCTATCACATCTATTTCTAAGGCTGAACTCTTTGCTCAAACCTTTGCTAAAAACTCTACCTTGGACGATTCTGGGCTTGTTCCTCCCTCTCCTCCACCCTCTGACTACTTCATGCCTCGTATTAAAATTCTTCGTAATGATGTTTTCCATGCCCTCGCTGGCCTAAACCCTCAGAAGGCTTATGGACCTGATGGGGTCCCTCCTATTGTTCTCCGAAACTGTGCCTCCGTGCTTGCACCTTGCCTAGTCAAACTCTTTCAGCTCTGTCTGTCAACATCTACCTTTCCTTCTTCCTGGAAGTTTGCCTACATTCAACCTGTTCCTAAAAAGGGTGACCGCTCTAATCCCTCAAACTACCGTCCTATTGCTTTAATTTCCTGCTTATCTAAAGTTTTTGAATCTATCCTCAACAGGAAGATTCTTAAACATCTATCACTTCACAACCTTCTATCTGATCGCCAGTATGGGTTCCGTCAAGGCCGCTCTACTGGTGATCTTCTGGCTTTCCTTACTGAGTCTTGGTCATCCTCTTTTAGAGACTTTGGTGAAACTTTTGCTGTTGCCTTGGACATATCAAAAGCCTTTGATAGAGTCTGGCACAAAGCTTTGATTTCCAAACTACCCTCCTACGGTTTCTATCCTTCTCTCTGTAACTTCATCTCAAGTTTCCTTTCTGACCGTTCTATTGCTGCTGTGGTAGACGGTCACTGTTCTTCTCCTAAATCTATTAACAGTGGTGTTCCTCAGGGTTCTGTCCTGTCACCCACTCTCTTCTTATTATTCATTAATGATCTTCTAAACCAAACTTCTTGTCCTATCCACTCCTATGCTGATGATACCACCCTGCACTTTTCCACGTCTTTTCATAGACGTCCAACCCTTCAGGAGGTAAACATATCACGCAGGGAAGCCACAGAACGCCTGACTTCTGATCTTTCTAAAATTTCTGATTGGGGCAGAGCAAACTTGGTATTGTTCAATGCCTCAAAAACTCAATTCCTCCATCTATCAACTCGACACAATCTTCCAGACAACTATCCCCTCTTCTTGAATGACACTCAACTATCCCCCTCTTCTACACTGAACATCCTTGGTCTGTCCTTTACTTATAATCTGAACTGGAAACTTCACATCTCATCTCTAGCTAAAACAGCTTCTATGAAGTTAGGTGTTCTGAGACGTCTCCGCCAGTTTTTCTCACCCCCCCAGCTGCTAACTCTGTACAAGGGCCTTATCCGTCCATGTATGGAGTATGCTTCACATGTCTGGGGGGGTTCCACTCATACTGCTGTTCTAGACAGGGTGGAATCAAAAGCTTTTCGTCTCATCAACTCCTCTCCTCTAACTGACTGTCTTCAGCCTCTCTCTCACCGCCGCAATGTTGCATCTCTAGCTGTCTTCTACCGCTATTTTCATGCTAACTGCTCTTCTGATCTTGCTAACTGCATGCCTCCCCTCCTTCCGCGGCCTCGCTGCACAAGACTTTCATCTTTCTCTCACTCCTATTCTGTCCACCTCTCTAACGCAAGAGTTAACCAGTATTCTCAATCATTCATCCCTTTCTCTGGTAAACTCTGGAATTCCTTGCCTGCTTCTGTATTTCCACCTTCCTATGACTTGAATTCCTTCAAGAGGGAGGTTTCAAGACACTTATCCACCAATTTTTGACCACTGCTTTGACCCTTTTAGGGACTGGCATTTCAGTGGGCATTTTTTTTTATTAGATTTTTGTTGCCCTTGGCCAGTGTCCTTCCTACATAAAAAAAAATAAAAAAATAAAAAAAAAATAAACAGATTTCAGTCGCTATACACAGAAAATATTTCATCATTTAAAATATTTAATGTCACAGTTATAATAATTCATAAAACTCTCGACCACAAAACAATGCTATTTTTTTATTTTACTTTTTATTTTTATTTTTTTTCATTTGCGTACAGGACCACAGTGTAGTCCGAAGAGAGTCATCTGTGACCTCAGAAGCACCGCCCTCTGGTGTCTTCCCACAGAAAGCACCTCCGCCAGTTCCTCAGCGTGGACTGTGGCACTAGGATGTCGCTGAGAATCACACAAGTAATCCAAGTCTTCACTATGTCTCTGTTTGCCTCCCGCATCCACCACACAAATCCTGAGAAAGATGTTTACCACCAGTGTGTTTTATTAACCTGGTGCATTAATTATTCAAGACTCAAGGTTCTCAGAGCAACGACGTGCCACAGTGAAACTGAAGGAGGTGAAATTTGCTGAGCTGCGCCACACATTGGAGGGGAGGGCACCACTCACCACTGGCAGGCACCACTACTAATGCCAAGAAGTAATTAAATGAAACCTGTATAATGTACGGAAACACAAGCGCCTTTAGCATACGTGATCTCCTTCAAGGACTGCCATTTAGAAAGAGGTCCTAAAAAGCTGACTGGCTCTTGTTTGTCCCTCACAAATTATTTACCGGAATCCTGATAACGACCGCCAAAGAAACGTGTTTACTTATTCAGTTTGGCTGTGCTCTGTTCACCTCCAAGGCTCGGAAAAGTCTCCTTTGCTTTGATTCATTAATGAGTTCGCCAGCCGCCCACCGTGTTGCTACATGCTGTTTGTCTTTACTGAGTCCCACACAGAGCAGGACGTGCAGTTTTAAAATCATTAACACGGGAAAGACACAATTAGAAAAAAGATATTTAAAACCTTGGACTTTCTCCTCTTATTTAAAAAATCTACAACACAGGGCTGCAGCAGTGAGGGGATGACAGGCTGCTCGCTATGGCCAGTGGCCGCCACGAATACGTCACCGAAGTGGAGGTTTGGGCAAGTGAAAAGGTCCCTGCTATGCCCCACAACCTCCCTCACGCCCAGCCAGGCAGCATTTAGCCGTCACGAATCCCACATCCCTCAAAGCCACCACAGTTTTCAAGACACCCACCCATCGCGTCACCGCCACCACCCCACCCCTCCCCCTCCCCGCAGCACACACGCCCATGGTTTTAATCTACGTTTTATTCTCAAATGAAGCACAGACCGGACCGGTAAGAAATACTCTTCATTCACCCACACCACGACTACTTTCCCACCATGCACCCACCCACCACCCACCAAAACACACACACACACACACACACACACACACACACACACACACACACAAGACACTACAGTAGAGATTCCTCGAAATGCAAAGGGTTTGGCCCAAGTGTAGTCAGTAGTGAGGTGAGCCTCGCGTGGCCGCCCAGGTATTGATCAGAGCGTGAGTGAAACACCGAACCAAAACCGGAAGGAGGCGCAGGAAGGACCTCCATCGCCACCGCTGCCGATGTTGGTAACCACACAGTAATAATTCCATACTGTGCTGGTATTTGCAGCTCTTACTGAAGATGGAGTGAATGGAATTTCTCACATATTACTTACGTGAAAATACCTTCGCTGTACCGCCAAGGAAATAGATTATCCTTGGTATCAAATTCAGGTAAATATTTTTTTTAGAACAACATATCCTTAGCAGGTCACTCCTGGAGGCGGGTGGAATAAGTCTTGAGTGAGTGGCTAGTACAGCACCTCTGCGTTGGTGGAGGCAGCGGTGGATGGACGCATGTTTTTTTTTTTTGTTTTTTTTTCACTAAGTTTCTAATATGTGCAACACTACTTTTTACCTGTTCAGATATTGCCATACTCGTGAATGAGGCAATTTATAATCCCTCTCTTCCTCTATTTGTCTCTCATTCGTCATCTGCCTCGCTTTTCTCCACCTCCCAATTAGCCGTTACTCCTCCTTGCCCCGTCCCTGCCGCCCACACAGCCCCTTCTCTTTTTTTCGCCCTTGCTTGGATGAAGTACAAATTAGGCAGCCTGAAGCGGACAGAAGACGAGGCGAGGCGCGGGTGCGGCCGGCAGTCAGCACCCGAGGGAGGCTGTGGGTGTGCAAGTCCCTGATGAGTTTCTTTGAGTTGTGGAAGCAGGTGAGTCTGCCGGAGCCTCACTCCTCCTTGCCGCTCCTCTCTTTGCTCTCGGGGAATATTTCTCCATGTCATTAAGAACTCATTCTCCTCTGCTTTGTCCTTTTATTTTTCTCTCGTTGGGAAGAAGCTTATGGTGTCTGCCAGATAAAAGCGGTACAATTGTCTTTGTTTTAGTTCATTTAGTTTGTTTCTCTCTCTCTTCTTCTTCTTCAACACTATCCTACTCGTATACGTGTATCATTCATCTCTCTCAGATCTCTAACACTGCTCTCTTCGTCCTGCTCTTTCCTCGTCTGTTATTTCAGTCTCTCCTTATTCTTTTGATTTAAACACCAGTTTTTTAATTCTCGATGCTCGCGCTCTTCCTCTCTTCCTTCCCACTGGCCTAACTAACAGCTCCCGCAACACGAGTCACTTGAGTGACGCCACGAGAAACACACCACCGGCGCCTCGCCCGACACTCACGACAGGAAAGTATTGGTGCTCGTCACGCAAACTGCTCGCTTCGGAAGAGTGTACAAGAATTACCTTAGGAGAAATGTTCTGCTTGAGGGGTTGTTCGTGCAGCAAGGAAGTATGTAGTCTTCCAATAAAGGTAGGATTTAGTTTTACCGTTTTTCATTGTTGTCTTTGCACGGAAGAAATCCAAATAACACTTCTGATGCATGCTAAGCACTGCATACACCTTCCAGGAAGCAGAAAACTCGGAGACGCCCTGACGCGATCCCTCGCCCTTGTGCCACGAAGAAGACTGATGACCAGGCCACGTGCTCCAGGAGGAGGAGGAGGAGGAGGAGAATCATCATCGGTGCACGCGCGCACGTATGAGAGAGAGAGAGAGAGAGAGAGAGAGAGAGAGAGAGAGAGAGAGAGAGAGAGAGAGAGAGAGAGAGAGAGAGAGAGAGAGAGAGAGAGAGAGAGAGAGAGAGAGAGAGGACACAAATCTAATGGTTCACATTAAACAACCATTACTAATAACATTTTCCCTCTCGAGGCAGCAGCGTCGCCACAGAACATCCATCTAATTGCTGAAGGACTGCAGTGAGTCGTGGTGCTCCATTCACCGCAAAGCCTCCCCGGTGATCCCTTAATAAATATGCAAAGTTCCTCAAACAAACACACAAACACACAGGGGTCGCGCCTTCCCCTCCGCACACAACTTGTCCTGACTGGTTCACCGTGCAACAGTGACCTCCTCGTGCTGGCGTGGGAACAAGAGCCGCGCTTCCCGGCGTGGGCGGCCTCCTGTCCCTGAAGACGCCCTGGCCCTCACTTCCTGTCCCTGTCCCAGCAGTGGCCCTGACTTTCTGTCCCTGGGGACGCCAGGCTGCGTGGCACTAATATCTTGTCCCAGGGGACGCTGGACTGGCGTGGCCCTGAGCTGCTGTCCCTGGAGACACGGGATTGGCGTGATCCTGACACGCCGCTTGCTCGGTCTCAAGCTTCAATTGAGCGAAAATCAGAAGGCGGCGGCAGACACTTGTTGGTCTACGAGGCTGGGGAGGCCGGGACAATCTTTCGTGAGTTTTATTGCGAGTCTGCTCCTCTCCTTCAAGTCTCCTGAATTGCAGCATAACTCACGCGCATTTCTCCCGTCAGTCAGGCGCTGGCATCGCGAGTTGCGGCGGCGATCAGGCAGGACGGGAAAGGGAAGAAGAACCGACTGTCTGGAGGGAGCCAAAAGAGCGAAGCTCAGACGAGACGGAGCACAAAAGGAAACCAATGACGGGAGCGGCCGAGGAATATGCATACGGCATATATAATGGCCGAGCCACTGCCGGTCAAGGGCCATGCTCTGCTCGCGTTTCCAGGCACATTGTGTGGCCGACGAGCGCACGCAGGCAACGGCAGGACGAGGCTTCCTGTCTCGTGTTCAGCAGCGCCTACCGTGCGTGCAGCCACAGTGTCTTTGTGTCTATAAAACATTGAGCTCTGCGGGGCGCCATCAGCTCCAACGGATGGATTTTCATAGACAGACACAAGTAGGAGCAACTGCTGGTACAAACACACGCGCGCACGATGAAGCATTTGGCTCTCATGAACAGCCTTTCATTCGTTAGTATGAATTTGTGTTCTCTCACATCCTGTCAGTCATGTCCTATTGGCGCAATGGCTGCACTCGTCTTCCAATCCTGCCTGGGCGCCATTCCTCTTGATGACTCATGAAAGGAAGAATACAAGCATTCCTCTCACGCACTTTGTGCATCATGGAAGGAGCAATACATTTCACCATTATCCTTACTATAAATGTTTTTCTTTTATCAATACGATCCTCTTGACACATTAAGACTATCATATTCCAATCTCACGTCACAATGGTTCACTGGGAATATGATACTCCAACAATATCAACAAAAACCAACTCTCGACCGGTCCACATCCTGTCAGGTCGCGCTCCTCCACCTCCTACCTCCCACGCCACGCCACACCACACGCCACACAGCCATTTCAGCGACTTCCTCCCAAGCCTCCATTACATATAGGAGGCCATCACGGGGCAAATGTTAGGGTTTCCTGCTAAGCACAGCCACTGACACCACCGAGGCCAGGATACGGGGCAACCAATCACAATTCCGTTCCAGGCAGAGAAAAATTGTATTTCTCTCTCTCTCTCTCTCTCTCTCTCTCTCTCTCTCTCTCTCTCTCTCTCTCTCTCTCTCTCTCTCTCTCTCTCTCTCTCTCTCTTTCTGTGTGTGTGTGTGTGTGTGTGTGTGTGTGTGATCGAAAGCACTGGTGAAGTAATGATAGTGAGACACATTAAAGTATTGCAGTAAGCTGTTACAGAAGCCAAAGTGGTCAATACAGCAAGACACAGAGAGTGGCATCATCTTGCCGAGCTGGCCACGCATGCAAGTCGTGCCTGAGGAACGAAAAATAACGGAATCACGCATCGAGCTTGGCGCTGAAGTAATGGTATTAACTGAGACAAGGGTTGGTTAATTCAGGCGAAGGGGAGACCAAACAGCAACTCCTTCTAAGTAGAGATCTGCAGAGTCTCATCAGCAGGTTAATGGGACTAGGAACCGTCTAATGTTGCGGTGATGAGAAGGGCGTCCGACTATTTCAGGTACATCTGGAGGGGCGAGGAGGAGAGGGACACGCCGAGAGGTTTAAGATGTCAAGGAAAGGGAGAGACTGACGAATGTTGACAGAACAAACACTGATTTGCCTCTCAGCGACCTCTGGGATTCCACGTGAGGGAGAGGATAAAGGTGTCGACATTGTTTTCGCTCTCTTCGGCTGATCAGGGCTCTGGTGCATGTTGGCTTCCCTTGGCTGATGAAGCCTGGATGACTGTTGGCTTGTCTTGGTTTCTTGGGGACTTATTTTCATGGGAGGCAGCAGTTTCTTTTTCCTATTATTTCCAGCTTACCACCAGCGCACTAACTTCGCCTCATTAGTCAAGCAGGTGTGTTCCAGGTTAAAGGTTCCTTCCCATTCCAGGTAATGACACAGGTACTGAGCGGCGCCGTCACTCGAGACCAGGCCTCCGTCGCCCCCTAGGCCGCCAAGATTCTGACCGCACGCTTCCGGATCCCTTACGGCAAACAGTTTATAATCACACACACACACACACACACACACACACACACACACACACACACACACACACACACACACACACACACACACACATTAACATGTTGGCTTTAGACCAGTTAAGAGAATCTACTAACTCAGTAATACAATACTACTGTTGAATGCTCTTTGTCACTTTCCCATTCGCTGTCTAAAACCGAGCACTCTGTCTTCACCTTCTGTCCTGAACACCTGCAGGAACACCCTCAGATTCCATTTACCTTCCCCTGCGTCCCTTATCTCATAATTCTTTTTCCTGTATAGGGTATCTTTTTTCTTTACTGCTCTGGCTAATTCAGTACACCTTTACCTAAAATGTATTCTCCCTTCTGATTTGTTTCTTGCGCAGACCCTTATTCATTCCTGTTCTCTTTCAGCTTAGCTCATCCATCATCCTTCCACCGGGAAATACTTCAACGTTGATTACTAAATGTACTCTGCCTGGCCGCTACATTATCAAAGATACGGATCTGTAAATAAAAAATAAATAAATAAATAAATGAAAAATTGTCATCACACACACTTGCATGAGGGAAAGTATTTTGCTTTGATAATTACCGAAATTAATATTTTATAAGGCTCACCAAGAGGATTATGCTGAGCTGACTTTATTTAAAACAACATATAAAGTACTGCAATATTTAATATGAATTACGTAAAGCACTCACTTACTATATGGAAACCCCCCACACACACACACACACACACACACAGTCACGCACACACACACACACACACACACACACACACACACACACACACACACACACACACAGTCACGCACACACACACACACACACACACACACACACACACACACACACAGTCACGCACGCACACACACACACACACACACACACACACACACACACACACACACACACACACACACACACACACACACATATACAAACACACACACACACACACACACACACACACACACACACACACACACACACACACACACACACACACATATACACACACAGTCACGCACACAGTCGCGCGCGCGCACACACACACACACACACACACACACACACACACACAGTCACGCACACAGTCACACACACACACACACACACACACACACACACACACACACACAGTCACGCACACAGTCACGCACACACACACACACACACACACACACACACACACACACACACACACACACACACACACACATATACACACACAGTCACGCACACAGTCACACACACACACACACACACACACACACACACACACACACACACACACACACACACACACACACACACATTCAAAAAGAGGTCAGGTTTTCTTGGCGTTGTTTGTTGGACACTTCAAGACGCTTTGCTTAGAAAATGTACTCTGCTCTCTTGTTAATCTTGAAAGAAAGGAACCACTTTGTATTCATCATGGAAATCTCGCCTCACAGGCGGTGGTGGTGGTGGTGGTGTGTGTGTGTGTGTGTGTGTGTGTGTGTGTGTGTGTGTGTGTGTGTGTGTGTCACAGTGGGCACATCGCAAGGTAATCTATTTACAGATACACTTGGAAAAATGACTGGAGGAAATAAAGGACGTGTTTTCGGGTAGTATTCGTAAAAGAACAGTGTAGCGAGATACCGAAAACAACACAAACCCACATCCTCTGTTTTCTAACCGCCACCAGGTGAGAGGAACAACAGCAGCAGCACGAGGCGGGTGTGAAAGCCAGAAGGAAATCAGACAGATACCCATTAAAGATTTCAATAACACACTCATATATACAAGAAAAAAAAAATGAACAGAGCAAGCATCATTTAACAAAGCTTCAGTATCACCACACAGAACACTGAACAACACAGCCAGGCATCAGTTAGTAAGGTTTGAGTAACACCACACAAAGGCCTCAACAGCAACAAAGAGTGCGGCACACCAGACCTAAGTTTGCCCCCGGGGTCCTGAACACACATCCCCGTGATATACAAACGCCTCTGTCTCATTTTCGCTCCCTGGGGAAGGCACATGAGCAGTGAGGCGCCTTCATTCCCGGCTGCAAGAACAATTGAACAGTCATTCCCGCTGCATTCACTGGTAGTGCGCGCCGTAACCTGCCCATCAACACCACCTTGATTCCTAGCCTCAATTTTTGTTTCCCCAGAACTGCATAAGGAAGAATGGTGGTGGTGGTGGTGGTGGTGGTCATGGTGGTGGTTAGAGAGAGAGAGAGAGAGAGAGAGAGAGAGAGAGAGAGAGAGAGCCAGGCCTCAGCAAGAGATCTGGTCGTCCATAGCAGCCGATTCCCTTCCTCTCGTTGTCGGTACACACACACACAGACACACACACACACACACACACACACACACACACACACACACACACACACACAATGAAACCATCAAACCGCGATCAGTGAACGTAAGGGCATTGCAGGACGCTCCTCAACTACCTCCTTCCTTCACGCAGCGATGGTATAAGTTTGCTGGTGTGTGGCGGCAAGCTTCTTACTCTGTATTGAACGCTCTCACCCCACCACACAGTCATCCCTCGGTTTATCTCCTCTTTGAAAGGCTTCCACTTGCTTCTTATTTAGCTGCAAGTATTCCAGTGATCCTCTCGCTCTGCATCAGATGGCAAGGAAGATTTAAGCACCAAAGCGTACATACTTAAAAAAAGATCAAATCTGGTGGCGCACAAAGATTTACATCTTTTCGACAAATGTTCCTTAATTCCGCATCTTATCTGAAGGTTGGTGTTTGCGGTTCCGAGGAATAACATTTATTTATGAACTAAGGTGACTGATTTTTTTTTTTTTTTTTATGAAATATATACATTTTTTCTTCCCATAAGTAAGTGTAAATAACAAATAAATCTAGGCAAATCAATTTGTCATTCAGGTGAAATGACAAGCGGCAGTGCAGCCTCATTACTACAACACGACACACACCAAGACATCAGCAGTGCCGGGACTCAATACCGGGAAGCAAGTATCAATGCTGGCGAGTGACGACGACCTGCAGACACATTCCCCACGTGGCCAACACACTGGAGGAAGGGAGAGGAGTGAGGCTGGAGGGCGGCACCACCTTCCCGCCGCCAGTTCAGCTTGGGTACTGATGGATCACCGCCAGGACGCGCCGCCAGAATTAAGGCATATGTTCCCTCTGGTCACAGCTTAATACAAACGCGGCCATTAATCACTGTAACACCTGCCGTTCACACACTCCATTTACACGTGAGAGAATTGCACTCCAGTGAGCCAGGCGGGTTAGAAGGGAGAGAATGTGAGGACACGTCTTGCTGTGGGGCGCAGGAGGGGCGAGATGGGGTGGGGGAGGGAGAGGAGTATTGAGAGTGAGGTGGGGTGAGGGGTGAGGCAAGAGCTGGTTGTGTGTTTTACGGGAGTGAAAAGTGATGCTGGGAGTGAGGTGAGGAGGTGCAATGTTAGGAGTGGAGAGACACAAATGGAAAAAGGGAGGAGGAGGAGGAGGAAGCAACTGAAGACGACCATCACCAGTATCTCCACTACTACAACAACCAACCAGCTTTACCACCAGGGCCACCACCCCCCTCCCAACCACCGTCATCAGCAGCACCCCTGATCGGTATAGAAACTTTAACTGTACTTGATTTTATGAATATGTATGTCTTGCCTCAACACTCACCCACTTCACTTCCATGGCATCATTGTGTGTCGTGGACGAGGAGGAAGGAAACTGTCGAGAAAAAACGACGTCCAGGGAAGGGGAAGGAGTCAGAGAGTGTGTGAAGGGTCTCCTTGCCTTGTGTCGTGATGGAGAGAGAGAGAGAGAGAGAGAGAGAGAGAGAGAGAGAGAGAGAGAGAGAGAGAGAGAGAGAGAGAGAGAGAGAGAGGTGGTTAAGTGCATGTGTGCTTGTCTGCCTGTTCGTGTGTACCAGCTTGTGTGTACCAGCTTGTGTGTACGTGTGGGCGGGGGCGACTCCCCATAGTGGTTACAGAGAGTTATGAGGGGATAAAAACCGTGAGCGGTCGGGGAGGACACGTGACGCCAGGCAACCAGACGCCCAGTGATGGTGATAGACTGACAGAATACCCTCCCAGACCTTCCATCTCTCGCTCTCACTCGGTAAAAAGACCACGACGACACGAGAACGAATCTATTTACACCCAAGGGGCACGAGACACAAAAGTAAAGACTTCCTCCTCGGTGCACTGCCCTCGGAATTACATACACATGGTATACTGAACTGTAAAGGTAAACCTGAAACTATTTTTAAACGTGTGAAGAGGACAGTCATGAGCTACATAAAAAAAAGGGGGTTTAATTACAGCTACACGGAAAAAAAAGTTAATGGAAATGGGATTCCAGTCGTGGAGTTAAATGAGATCTGGAGATGCCTTGATTCTGCGCTCTTCAAATCGTTCAAGACAGTAGAAAAAAGAAATGCCATCCATATAATTTACTCGTAGCTAATCATAAGAAAGAGAACTACCAATACAATAGTTTCTCACCCACGCAAAAAGAGAGCGCATTAAAACCACATAATGGTTAACAAGATTAAACGAATTAGCAGAGGAGGGAGTGAGCAAACCTTCCCCGGCCATGATCTTACCCAATACTGAAGTGAATGTACAATAAACGGACACTCACTCTCGATCACACCACCACCACCACCACCACGGGGCGCACTGACGCGGATATGAAGCATTGCCCTGATATTGGCGGGTCTCAAGTTTTACCATCCAGGAGGGAGGAAGCGAGCGGAGCGGGGAGGAAGCTGAGGAAGAAGTGAGGAGGAAGCAGAAAAGGCAAGGTGGGATGGAAGAGAAGGATATGCTCAGGAGAGGAAAGGAAAGGGACGAGAGGAAGGGACGGAAGGAAAAGCTGGAAGGGAGGGAGGAAGGGACGGAAGAAGACTACTCGCGTTTCATGCGGGTGAGTGAGGACGGCGCCTCAATTTGGGCGCCGTGGACCTTGTAGTGAAGAGCGCGGAATTCTGGTTTTATCCTCCGCCCTTCTCTTCTCCGCCTTGTATAGAGGAGCGCCAAAGGTGAAAGATTTCCACAGTTAATCTGCTTCCTCCACGCGAGTTATTGGCTACACGAGTACATGTCCAACACGCGTTTCCGAAGACAGGTGACAAGGATTGGGCGAATAGCAGGACGTATTTAAATACTAGGCGGTCTCTCTCTCTCTCTCTCTCTCTCTCTCTCTCTCTCTCTCTCTCTCTCTCTCTCTCTCTCTCTCTCTCTCTCTCTCTCTCTCTCTCTCTCTCTCTCTTGCCTCAGTAGGCAAGTTCTAGGCAATGAATCTCTCATACAACCTGGAGCTGTGAGACCACCGCTGCCCATACATAATTAAAATTATTTTCAACTTTAAATAAATAACATATTTCAGACTGCAACCGTTGAAGATGACACTGTAACAATAAACTTGAAAAGACTTGACAGTGGAAGGTGCAGAGGAAAGACTCCACCAAATGTCAACACGGAAAAAAATCTTACAAGGTGACCTTTGAAGGTGTGAGAGGAACAGTGAATACACAATTTAAAAGAAGAGATAAAAATGACAAAATAAAACTGACAAATTAATTAACAAGGAAAAGACCAAGGAAAAAAAAATAAAATATGAAAGTTGAAAATATAAAAGTAAAAATCATTGAAAATAGCAAGAGATTTCCTTTCAGTCAAACGAAGACTGGTTCTGAAAGACGGAGAGGATGAAGCCATTGACCATAAGAACAAAATGGCAGAAAAATATGCACGCATACTTTCAGTGTTTTAATATCACGGTGAGAGCAGTAAACATTTCACCAGATGACAACGAACGCTGTAGCCTCTGCCCTTCAAGGAACGAAGCAAGAAAGGCCCGGGAGAGGACGGAATATTGGTGGATGTTTTGAAAGACGCGGGAATGCAAGCTCATTTATTTCCCCAGCACACACCAGGAGAAGCTTCCTGAATCTTGGTGCACTGCAATATTAATCATGATTACCGACCCGCTGGCTTAGCAATTATGTACACTCTTTTCTGCTGGGTTCCTACCAACGTATCAAAAATTAATATAATTTACATACGTTTCTGCAGACCTCTTAGTAATGCATTATCACGCAAAATTATAATAAAACAACCATTGCACCGAGGAAGACTAAGGAGGAGGAACGGTTCACCCAGGGATTATCTGTATGTAAGGAACAAGATGGCTGAGAAAAACCCGGACTTGTACTGTGACGCCTGGCTGCTGTGCTCGGCTCCATGATCCACTAGAACAGAAAACGATGCTAAGAACTGACTACAATTAGCGAACAAACACTAAACAAGCCCCTTACTTCTCGTCAGACGCCACCACAGCGCCACCGCCACAAAGACAACACAAAATTAACACCAAGAAATTAGTTATTGAAGGAGATAAATAGCAAATGGAGACTCACAGAATGGCAGTACGCGTGCAACACCTCGTCCCCTACAGCAGGATCAACAGAAAGGTCGCCAAGTACAGCCATATCCACAGGTCTTCTTTCCCTCCCCTCATTTCCACCTGAACGTCTTCCCCTCGTATCCTCTTCAGCAGTATCTTGGGACGTGGCACTTACTCTGTCCCTTCCTTTTCAAACGTTGCTTCTATCTGTTTTTCCCCTTTAATTACCTCATCCTTGTCTTTTCTTCCTAAACAGTCAAACTACCTCACAGTATTTTTCCTCCGCCACTCAAACACTCAGGGTTCCCGCGTGCAGTTTTCATTGCAACTGTTTCAACTCTCCTTTTTGAAGTGTATTATTTTGCGTCTCTCTTCGAGTCGTTGCTTGACTGAATAATATTACATTATTTATCATTAATTTTTCTTAACGCCTAAAGTTCTCCCCTTAATGATAACACAAAGTTTTTATGACTCATATCTACCAAGCCAACTTTTCCTCCGAATCCCTCCCTCTCTTCAGAAGTAATGTGAGATACAACATCTCGCCACTAAGTACACTAATACAGAGTGTTTTAAACCTTAGAATATCTCAATTATCTCCTTTACTTTCACTAATTCACTCGCTAGCAAAAATATATGATAAAAAAAAAAAACAGGAAGCAATAGTGTGAAACACTGCGTTTCTTGAAAGTTCCACCGCCACGCTGTTAGTTACGAGCTTTACGGTGGCGCAGCAAACAGCCGGAACCAGCAGTAAGTGGCCCAGGGCTTCGGCGGCAATGAAAGCTAAATGGGTGGGAATTAAGAGTACATTTTTCAGCAGGCAGACTTGGGCTAATGTTCGGGAAGCAGTGGTGCGCGGGAACGGCCGCCGTCAGGAGAGTAACAACGCCGCTGCCTCGGGAGCCAATGGCGACATTAAATTTTATTATACATCTCTGTGAGCGGGGCAAACTCATTTCAGGAAATACACTTTATTGAGAAAGAAACTTGTGTTCTTACTGAAAACAAAACAGCTGCACCAGGTTGCCATGGTCACTTGTACGAGTAAACTTGTGTGCTGCTTTTGTCGTTCGCAGCAGCCCCGCAGCTGCAGGTGTGTACCAGTGCAGCCCCGCAGCTGCTGGTCAGGCCAGACTGTTCATACTGCGCCACACCTGCCAGTCACTGCTGTGGTTGACAGGTGTGACAGGACGCTGGCAATGTGAAAAAAAAAATAAATAGATAATAAATGAATAAAAAATAAATAAATAAACAAAAAAATGTTATATATATATATATATATATATATATATATATATATATATATATATATATATATATATATATATATATAATATATATATATATATATATATATATATATATATATATATATATATATATATATATATATATATATATATATATATATATATATATATATATATATATATATATATATATATATATATATATATATATATATATATATATATATATATATTGGGATCAGCGATGCCCTCGTGTTTGATCGGTGTGACGGGAACACTCCAGGAAAAGGAAGGCGGTGCGGCGCGGCAAATGTTGGGGCAAGACTTACACGAGCGTCACGAGAGATTGAAGGAAAAATAGGAGGGAAAATGGAACGGCCTATGGAGTGTACAAACAAGTATGTATTAAGTTTTCACATTACCGCAGCGTAGCCACGTGGATTCGTCAGCAAGAATTCTTTGAAATATATGAAGTTGACTTGTTCACATTAATAGTTCTGGATCATTTTCTTCCATGACTATTAAGTAAACACCACAACACACTGCCACAGAGCCACGGACACATCACATGACCGTAACTCACTGAAACATGGCCACACAAAACACACAAGAATACATGCAAGCAATTCATGAATGCGCTGACATGCCCACACTAAGTCAAAACCATAAACTTTGTGTGGCCGCTGCAATTATAATTATAGATGAAAGACACGATGAGGGAATAGCGTGAGGCAGAGGTCGAAGTGCTAGAGAGGGACAGGGCGGGGCTGGAAGGAGCTAGGCGGGGAGTGACGAAGCGATAGATAGATAGATAGATAGATAGATAGTTTATTGACCACAGTGCATATAAAGAACAATAGATAAAAAGTACAAATAAATTCACTAATACTACTAAAGTTAATAGTAACACTTTATAACTGGTGTAGTCCACAAAAATTTCCATACTTTAATACATTTTTAAATAATTACAAACAACTGCAACCATTATACCACTATTCTAAGACATTTAGCACCTCATGTAACATCTTACACATACTTTCACGAGGAAAAGTATCAGCAAATATGTCCTCTAATACAGTGACATTATAAATATGTCTAAGATGAGCTGTTAGAGGACACACTTCTACCGCATGTCTCTCTGTCTGTATTCCTCCACAACTACACAACCGCTCCTCCACTGGCAAACGCCCTCTCCCTCTGCGGTTCCAGCGCCCAGTCTCGATCGCAAGACGGTGACCACACAGACGGAAACGGGTAAAAGATATTCTGTGTAAATCGTTAACTAGATGTTTTTGTTTGTAAAGGTCAGGTACTTTAAATTGTGGATTTATCTCTTTATATGTTTTGCAACGGGATGAATCTGAATGTGCTATATCATTACAAACATTTTCTATAATTGTTGACATACTCAGTGGCTCAGTATTAATAAAGGTGTCTATATTTCTTGATGTAGGTGTACGTGAGGCAAGTGTTACTCTTATAGCCAGTATCAGAGGATCATCATTCATTCCTGACCTTTCTAGCCATATATTCCTAAAAAATTTATGTTGCTTAACTTTGATAAGGTCTGAGACTGATGGCAAACCCACCTCAGCGTAACATACTATGTTAGGCGTTGTTTTTCTAACCCCCAGCATTTGTTTTAGTGCCCAGTTATACAGTTTGGTGACAGGCTTATAATCAGCACTAACCCAGGATTCACATCCGTATAGAATTGCAGACATTAAAGCGGCCTCAAAAACTCTACGTTTGACAATAAAAGGCAAATCATTATTCTTTGTAACAAATGAAACATATTTTAATACATGACACAACTTTGCTGTTGAATGTGCTTTAACTGCTGAGGACACTGACCCATCACTGGTGAATGGTGATCCCAAGTAAATGTAACTGTGGCAGTGTTCAATCACCAAACTGTTCACATGAATTGCATCTGCATCGCCGTCATCACCATGAATAACAAAGAAACTAGTTTTAGCGTTGTTTACATACATACCGTAATCTCTACAGAACTGGTCCAATATTTCAACCTTCTTTATTAAATTAGCTCGACTTGTTGACAATAACACGGTGTCATCCATTAAAACTAAGACATGTAACCAGTCTAAAAATCTCTCTGGCATACACTGTTCTTTAATCATTTTAACCAATTCATTGATGTAGATTATGAAGAGGATGCAGGAGGTGGGGGAGCCCTGACGCACCCCCAGCGTAGCAGTAAACAATGCTGAGCCCACCACACTTTGTGTCACCCTGTACATGGCGGTCAGCGCTCCCAGCATCACCATCCCACAACCCAATCTTTTCAACACAGTTAACAATTTGTTCCTTGGTATTAAGTCATAAGCTTTTGAAAAATCTACGAACATGACAAATAATTTTTCTTTTTTACGTCTAGCAGTATCAACCAGCAAGCGTAGCGTAACAATGTGTTCTATACAGCCGCGACCTCTCTGGGCCCCGGCTTGTTCCCTCAGTGGTCTGAACCAGTGACTCAACCTCTCACACAATACCATGTCAAACAATTTTGCCAGTGAATTCAAGATGCTGATTCCACGATAATTATGAGGGTTGTGTCTGTCACCCTTCTTAAAAATAGTGAATACTTTTGCCTTAATCCAAGAACATGGGTAACTACCAAACAAGAAAACGTTGTTAAACAGAGTTACTATAGCTAATACCCACTGAGCTGGCAACAAGCTAAACACACCCGGTGGCAACCCATCTGGTCCACACGACTTATCAGGATGCATTCTCTTTATCTGTTGCTGTACCTCCGCGACAGAGATTTGTTCGTCTAAGACAGGAATTGTCACGTCAGTAGTTACTTCCACATCATCATCATTAACCGTATCCGCGTTTAAGATGGTCTCGAAATAGGCTTTAAACTCATCACTGCTAGGACACGAATTTCCATTGTTTTCACTTGCATACTCGCCCTTCCAATTTATAGCTTTCCAAACTCTACTGTCGTCTCTGTCACTCAGCAACCTTTCCCACCTACCAAGCTGCATGTCTACCTGTTCACTTCTCTGATTCCTACAGACACTCTGTTGCACACACGAATATAGGGCGTTTGTAATACCACTCTCTACCTCTGAAATTTCTACATTTCCATTGAAAAAGTTTAGGTCTTTTTGGGAAATAACATTGCTGAACACTTCTTTATCAATATTCATGAATTTCAGTGGTCTTCTAAACAAGTTCTTTTTTACACTGACACTGTACAGAGCCGCGTGGTCTCCCAATTGGCGTGTTCTGTCGATAAGATTGTCCAGGTCCATACCAGTGCCAGAGACTGTGAGTGTTATGGGGGCGTGGTCTGATGGCAGGTCGACGCGTTGTACTACAGAAAAATCATCTATGTACCTAATCATAGTACACGATGCCATGCATACGTCAACCTCTGAGATCCACGCATCTCGTCTCCGAAATGTCTTATTTCCAAGAAAATGTTTCTGTTCAGTTTTCAAATTGTTCATAACAAGCATAGAATTTTCAACACATATTGCTGAGAGAAGCTGGGCATTGTCATTCGGTACATTTATATCATCAGCAACAAAAGGATATGACAATTCATCGCTATTTGACACATTAAGTGGCGCCAGTAAGTCCTTGACATTTTTGCCAAATCTTGCGTTCATGTCACCAATAATGATATGTCCTTTAGGCATAAATTCTGACAATTTCTCTTTTATGTAAGAAAAGGCACTCAAAGAATAATATTGTGAATCAGAAGGTGGAATATAACAAAACCCAAATAATACACCAGGAATATTACGCATCTGCATCCACACTTGGTCGCCTTTACTCGTGTCGACACCAAACACTGACTCTGACAACCAATTCTTAACTAACACCACTGTGCCTCCACGAGCAGCAGAGCCAACTACATCACTTCTGTACAACTTATAACCACTTAGATTTACTGGAAGCTGGGTTTTCACTTCATTAATAGCTATGATATCATAACCACATAACAACTGGTGCACGTTACCTTTTTCAAGCTTTGTACACACACCATTTACATTCCATGACATAATCTTAATACTACTGATGCACTGTGGTCGATCTAGAAAAACTGAGCATTCCAGATATCAATAACTGTATTATCTTTATATACTTTACGCTCACGCGTATCCAGGCGTATGACACAGCCTACATTTTCTGGTTTTGCCTTTTCTGCGGCTTCTACTTCGCGCAACCTACGCCACTCTTTCCTAACACTTGGATGAACATCCTTTTTTATGTAGATTTGATTGAAGCAATCACCGGAGGTTTTCAATCGACTTGCGTTGCTCAGGATGGTGGCGCGTTGGCTTTTGTCAGCGAGCGTTAACAGGATGGGGCGGGCTCGTGGTGGCGCACCACCACTGGCCTGACCCCCACCCAGCCTACGATGCGCTCCTGCCACGCCAGTTATCCCTACTGCTGTCCAAATCTTGTTCAGCTTGTCCTCGTCGGTAGTTGCGCCGTCCAGAGACTCTTGTTGATCAGGTACGCCCAGAATGACTACATTGCCTTCGCGCTCCTTCCTGTCAAGGTACTCCAGGTACTGCTGCTGCTTAGCAATGATCTCCTCCTGCTTATCGAGTCGTACCTTTAGTTCCTCATAATTCTTCTGTGCCACATTATTCTGGGACGTTATTATGTCCTTGAGGGTGTCCACTGCATTCACTAAGTCATCCATCCTTTTATTAATGCTGACTAGTGCAGTACCGTCTCCACCAGATGCCAGTAGCATGTCTATTAGTTCTTCCTTATTCTTCCTAGCTAGCTGGCCGCGTTGTAACGCCCTTCCGTCACCTGGCTGTTTTTGCTGATTGCTTGCCATCATAACAGTTAACTTGCTCAACAGATTGCAGTACTGCTAATGAGGTGGCAGGACCGTACGCTCGTGCAGGGTTATAAATTAGAGCAGAGAATATTCCGAAGTCACAGCAGAGTTGATGACTACCGGCGTCTTCGTTGCCATGGCAGCTGCTGACGTCACAGCGCTTCTAGTGCGCATGCGCAAACTCAAGGCGCTGGCGAGATGGAGGGGTTAGCCTGAGTGGTCGTGGTCTTACAGGCTAATTTTAACTAAGTCCAAAAACCCTTCACCATCACAAAATCAAACAGCGTATTCTTACTCCTTTCATAGACTTGGGGTAAGCGCAGGGTGCTCCAGAGTTGGTTTCTTGAGGAGATACTGTGCCAAAACCACGGACGTATTCCAGCAGCTGTTTACATGGCACACACACACACACACACACATACAGGTCAGGGCAGGAGAGGGCAGGCTGCATGAAAGGAATAAAATCATGTTTCGATTACAGTTTTTTTCCGTCCTTATATTGTCCGTGTGAATTCGAGTCAAGAAGAAGTAATTATTTGACTTCCATCACCTGCCATCACGAGCTGTGCGTCCTCATCACCCCAGGCTCGTCATTCACTACACTGTACTCATAAAACATAACACTACATTTTTTATGTTGAAATACACACAAGAAAAAGTGTGTAAAATTTCACACACACACACACACACACACACATACACACACACAAGCCACAAATGCAGGCCATCATGCCGCATGCAAGGATGTGATGCGCCAGATTCATGACCAACACAGGATCACCAGCAGCGCACGTGATCCCTCGCCGCGCCCACCAGCGAGGCTCACACAAGGCTGAGGGCAGCGGCACACGCCTGTCACTCCATCTGACGTTCTTGTTACCCCAGCTGCTCGGCTTGGGGGGTTCGCAGCGTGGCGTGAGCTACATTACAGTAATCAGACCCATTTAATTCCCTGCAGTTGCACCTAAACACATTACGTGGTGGCTCGTGTTCTTGTCACTGCACTGTGAATAATGGTAATTACCCAGTCTGAGGTGTCAGGTGGGAAGCCTTATGGCCCCGTGCACTGCAGGGAGTTATGATTGACCTCCGACAGGACCATCCAGGTGAGTCTCTCAAACGAAGAAGAAACATCCACCAGGGCAGGCGGTGTCGAGACGACGAGAAGCACTGCGAGGGAGAGGTCATGGTGTGGGCGACGAGAAGCACTGCGAGGGAGAGGTGTCATGGTGTGGGCGACGAGAAGCACTGCGAGGGAGAGAGGTGATGGTGTGGGGGACGAGAAGCACTGCGAGGGAGAGGTCATGGTGTGGGCGACGAGAAGCACTGCGAGGGAGAGAGGTCATGGTGTGGGGGACGAGAAGCACTGCGAGGGAGAGGTCATGGTGTGGGGGACGAGAAGCACTGCGAGGGAGAGGTCATGGTGTGGGCGACGAGAAGCACTGCGAGGGAGAGAGGTCATGGTGTGGGGGACGAGAAGCACTGCGAGGGAGAGGTCATGGTGTGGGCGACGAGAAGCACTGCGAGGGAGAGGTCATGGTGTGGGGGACGAGAAGCACTGCGAGGGAGAGGTCATGGTGTGGGCGACGAGAAGCACTGCGAGGGAGAGAGGTCATGGTGTGGGGGACGAGAAGCACTGCGAGGGAGAGGTCATGGTGTGGGCGACGAGAAGCACTGCGAGGGAGAGAGGTCATGGTGTGGGGGACGAGAAGCACTGCGAGGGAGAGGTCATGGTGTGGGGGACGAGAAGCACTGCGAGGGAGAGGTCATGGTGTGAGCGACGAGAAGCACTGCGAGGGAGAGGTCATGGTGTGGGGGACGAGAAGCACTGCGAGGGAGAGGTCATGGTGTGGGGGACGAGAAGCACTGCGAGGGAGAGGTCATGGTGTGGGCGACGAGAAGCACTGCGAGGGAGAGAGGTCATGGTGTGGGGGACGAGAAGCACTGCGAGGGAGAGGTCATGGTGTGGGGGACGAGAAGCACTGCGAGGGAGAGGTCATGGTGTGGGCGACGAGAAGCACTGCGAGGGAGAGGTCATGGTGTGGGGGACGAGAAGCACTGCGAGGGAGAGAGGTCATGGTGTGGGGGACGAGAAGCACTGCGAGGGAGAGGTCATGGTGTGGGGGACGAGAAGCACTGCGAGGGAGAGAGGTCATGGTGTGGGGGACGAGAAGCACTGCGAGGGAGAGGTCATGGTGTGGGGGACGAGATTCAGATTCAGATTCAGATTCTTTATTATTCCATGAGACATGGTTATTCTTACAGATTGGTCAACAGAGGTAGTCATTTTTAATATATAATAGCAAATAAAATACACACACACACACACACACACACACACACACACACACACACACACACACACACACACACACACACAATAAAAAGTAGATTGACTCAAAACTTCTTTGCTACTCTGTATTAAACATTTAGTAAACGTCATTTAAAATAATTGTGCTATGATAACATTGACTAATAATTATTTAAAAGAATTTCGCTAAGTCTAGACTTAAAAGCATAAAGGCTTTCAGAATTGATCACATTGGTGGGCAGTGTATTCCATAACTTTGGTCCAAGTATCGTAATGGCTCTGGCACCAGAGTCTGTTCTAGCTCTACCCACATAAAGGTTATTGAGCTGTCTTGTGTTGCTTGTGGTGTGTTCTCTAACTGTGGGAAATTTGAGGTACCAGTCTGGATAACAGTTATTGACAGCCTTATAAACAGTTGTACATTTATCAAGGGTGTGCTTCTCTTTGATTTTCAACCACTTTAACTCTTTTATGAAGGAGGTTACATGATCATACTTTCTGGTACACCCAACAGCTACTTTAGCTGCAAAATTTTGCAATTTCTGAACATTGTGCAGCAAAGTTTCATTAGTTGTACCCCATATTACAATACAGTAATTTATTAAACTGAGAACTAGTGACTGTACTACAAGTATTCTTGTTGATTTATCAAAGTTCTGGCTTATTCTGTTAATGAACATTAATGCACCCATTACTTTCTTTGTTAATTCACCAATATGTACGTCAAAAAGCATGTATTTATCAATGAAAACACCAAGATTTTTAACATGAGAGCTTGGGTAAATGAAGTCTCCATCACAGTCTATTATGGTGTTCGGAGGAATCTGTGACAGAAGTTGTCTGTTACCAATGAAGATACATTGTGTTTTCTTTGAATTTAACATCGGCCCGTTTCTAAGAAAATACTGTTTTACATTCCGCAGAGTTTCTTCTCTTCTAGAGATGAGAGCTACAAGGTTATTTGGAGTGTCGGCGTGGAGAAACTGAGTGTCATCAGCATACTGTGTTAGACAACATTCGTTGATGCTCTCATTAAGGTCATTTACATAAATCGAAAATAAAACGGGTCCGAGAATTGAACCTTGTGAGACTCCATAAGCTACGTTAAGTTTATTAGATACTGTGCTATTGAGACGGACAGACTGAGCTCTGTTTTCAATGTAACTTTTAAACCAGAAGATGTCCATTTTTATTGCAGAACTTTTTTTTAAAAGGACCTCATGACTGACACTGTCAAAAGCTTTAGAGAGGTCACACAAGGTTAACAATGTAATTTTCTTAGAGTCCATATTGCTATATATTTTGTTTGTGATAACAGTAAGTGCAGTCTCTGTTGACAGTTTTGGACGAAAGTCATGTTGGGTGTTAGACAATGATTGACTAAATTCCAAGAAATACATGAGTTGATTAGTGACAACTTTTTCTAATAGTTTTGATATGATAGGTAATAGAGAGATGGGTCGAAAATTATTTAGATCATTAACATCACCGGTTTTGAGTATTTGTACAACTAGTGCGTGTTTCCAGGATGTAGGAAAGATGCCTGTTACAATTGAAGTATTGATGATACACGTCAAATAAAAAGCTATAACATAGAGTACATCCTTAATAAATCTCATTGAAATGCCATCCGAACCTACAGAACTAGTTTCTTTTAGGCTTTTAATAGTGAGGATAACAGTTTCAACACTTACAGGATGAGGTCTAAAAAGATCATCGTCACCTAAAGCTACATTAAAATTATTTGCATCAGATACATTTTCACCATGGAGGAACTCTTGTGTTTGTTCGTACGTTTTCTTCCCGACATTTGCAAAATGAAAATTAAATTCATTGGCTTTGTTAGCTATGTTTTCAAAGTTGTGCCCATTAGAGTTTTTACCGCCAGGAACAATGTCTTTAATGATTTTCCAGGTCTTAGAGGTGTTACCTTTGGCATCTTGTAATTGTTTATGGTGATATTCTGCTCTGCCCTCTGTAATTAATGTCTTTACGCGTTTCTTTTCTTGCTTATACTGTTCCTGTAAAGTTACGTTATGTCGGTCAGATTTAAGTTCTTTTCGAGTATTATTTCTAAGGCTCATCGCTGCACGTATCTCATTATTCATCCATGGTGCAAACGGTCTTGTAATACTCTTGGTAACAAAGGGAGCACAGTCATCTAAGCATTTGATAAAATTCTCCGTAAAAATATCAACCTGTGTATTCACATCATCAGTATCCATTATTGCATTAAAACACTGTGTGTTTTGTAAAAGTTTAAAACAGAAAGCATCTTTGGAATAGTTCCTGAGATGACGAAATGATCGAACAATAGACGGTCTCTTTGGTTTAGTTATGTCAACAGTAATGCTAATGAGATCATGGTCTCCAATTTCTAGAGGAACAACATCCCATGAGTTAACAATGTCAGGTTTGTTAGTGATAACAAGATCCAGCAATGTTGATGAAGTAGCAGTAACTCTCGTTGGTTTATTTATTACTTGAGTTAATTTGTTATTTCTTATGATCTTATTTAGCTTATTATCATTGGCAAATAAATTATCGTTAAAGTCACGAAGAATAAACGACGCCTTATTTCTCATGCAAACCATTCTTAAAACATCTTGTATATACCCAAAGGTAGCAGCCGGAGCTTTGGGATGTCGGTACATACATCCAACAACAATTGCTGGTAACTTGCGACACTGTATCGTTACCCATATGTCTTCAATGCCTGTCTGCCTGGGAATCATTAAATCAATTACGTTTGCAGACAAGACATCCTTAACGTAGATACAGACACCGCCACCACGTCCACTGTCACATCGAAATAGGTTATAATTTGGTAAATTGACGAAAACATCCGGGGTATGGGGAAGAAGCCAAGACTCACTGATACATAAAATGTCAATATTTCTCTCTTTGGTTAACAGTGCCACTTCATCAAGATTATTTTGCAAAGACTGGGCGTTTAAATGTTCGATGGTCAAAAAATCTCCATTACTCTTTACAGCGGCAGGATCTTCTTCGCCATTCCCCTATGCGGTGTAATACCCACACAAACGACTCTTGTGACCTACACGTTGGCATATGGTACATAGAACTTTATGGTCAAATCTACAATTAGCTTGCACATGATTGAACTCGCCGCAATTAAAGCATCCAGTCTTTTTCCTGTTGTAAAGTTCAGAGTTGTACGAATTAGAGTAACTTCTTTGACCATATTGTGTGTAATTGATGTGTGTCTCTCACCTCCCGAAACTTTGAGTAGGTGTGTGATTATGAGGTGAGGAAGTTCTACTCCTGTTTTCGAAACCCTAATTGTAAGATCGGAGATTACTGTAAGTCGTTCGAGTTTCTTCCTCAGGCATTCTCCTCAACGCTGAGGCGTATGTGTTGTTACTGTGTCCTCCTCTGGCGTCATTTCGACCTGCTTCCTCTTGTCTCGCCGTCATTCCCTCACGTGGGAGGTGGGGGAAGGTTCTCAGTGAAGGTGCAGGGCAGGGACGAGGAAGAGCTCCCTGAGTTGAGGTAGAGAAGGGACGAGATGGAGCTCTCCAAGTAGGCGTATGGGAAGCTTCAGATACACCTCTCTGCGTTGGCATGATGTTGACATAGGAGGGAGCCCTCAGGTCACGTGGTTCGTACGCGTTGAACGAAGCAGCGTGGGTGAATGAGTTGAAGAATCGCCGGGAGTTGTCTTGATCTACACGTCGCCTGTCAGCTCTTTGTACTTTATATGTGTTCCAGGAATTCTTAACTTCATTCCATTTAGCACAAAGGTGAAAATCTGGGCACTGTTTCTTGATGGTGCTTAATAGTTTGATCGCACCGAGCCTATTCAGTGTAAATCCTGGGTCCTCTTCCTCTTCCTTGCTGAAGCTTAGGTCGTCCAGCTCGCCAGTGCCGAGTCTAAAGGTCGAAACAGTGTTTATTATTTCGATACCATTAGTTTCGCCCCATTTCACTAGAAGTTTATTATAGTCCTCTATTTTTGTTAGATTTTCTTGAGTCATTGGCATTGGTACTACCTGGCATACATAGATTTTCATGGCATTGTTCTTGTCCTTCAGTTCACTAATCAGAGAGCCCAGGTTTTCAAGTATCGTTGCTGGCAACTCCTCTTCAAGTATGTCGTTTATGCCATTGTATATTACGCATATAGAGGGAGTCTGAGTTAATTTTTCATTAACCCAGCTTCTCAACAAATCCATGTTTGCACCCGTGATGGTCTTTATCTGGCAGTTCTTGTCAAGATCAGAGCATAAAATATGTCTCAAGTTGGAATCACCGAGGAGGAGGGAATTGGTAGTCGGTGTGGGAGTTACTACCAATGCGTGGTGCTTCTCGTTACTGTCTCTCTGTTCTAACTCAGTAACTCGTTTCTGGAGGACCTCAATTGTTGCGTAAGCAGTTTTCATTTCTGTGTTGAGTAGATCAATTTCCTTGTCCTTTATTTCTAATTTAGACACAAGTGTTTTGATACTCTTGGTAATTTCTTGAATGTTCATCTCAGTGATGTCATCGTGAAGGGGCGTGTGCGTTATCTCCGTGGCTGGAGAGGATGGCTGTGTGACATCAGATGATGTAGTGTTTTGCTGTGTTGTTTCAGAGGACGAGGGTAATGGTGGTGATTTGTTGAGTATCATGTCAATCAAGTTTTTCTTACTCGTCCATATGTTCGTGATTCCCAGTTCGCGACATAGTTTTTGTAAGTCAGGTCTTCTGAATTTCTTGTCCAGAAACTCTCTAGTTGGAAACTCTAGGGAGGCCTCAGGTGGGTGTTGTGAGGCCTGCCCCGCTGGTGTTGAAGAATTATCGACTGTCATGTTGATATTGTCGTTAATCTCAGGTGTTGTTGGAGATTCAGTGTTGGAGTCAGTCATATTAATATCCGTGCTATTCTCTCTCTTTATCTAGTAATGTATATATAGTTAGACGGTAGCAGCGTGGTGTGTTTATCACAGTGCGCTGGTTTCTAGGTATGGTTATCCGTTACCATGACAACGGCGTCAGTGGTCAGTGCGCATGCGCAGAAAATGGCCAGCGGGTCGAGGGAGGGCTTTGTGTGAAGGGTTGAATTTTCAGTCTTAAAATACGACTAAGTCTAAAAGGCACTTCACAACATATTTAGCTCCTCGTCATCTATATATATCCACACACCTGTCGATCCTCTTGAGACTTTCTCGGCCTTCTGCTTCCCATATAATCCACAGTAGTAGAAAGAACAACACCACCTGCACTTTGTTTACCACCGCCAGAGAGAGAGAGAGAGAGAGAGAAGCACTGCGAGGGAGAGGTCATGGTGTGGGGGACGAGAAGCACTGCGAGGGAGAGGTCATGGTGTGGGCGACGAGAAGCACTGCGAGGGAGAGGTCATGGTGTGAGCGACGAGAAGCACTGCGAGGGAGAGAGGTCATGGTGTGGGGGACGAGAAGCACTGCGAGGGAGAGGTCATGGTGTGGGCGACGAGAAGCACTGCGAGGGAGAGGTCATGGTGTGGGCGACGAGAAGCACTGCGAGGGAGAGGTCATGGTGTGGGGGACGAGAAGCACTGCGAGGGAGAGGTCATGGTGTGGGCGACGAGAAGCACTGCGAGGGAGAGGTCATGGTGTGGGCGACGAGAAGCACTGCGAGGGAGAGAGGTCATGGTGTGGGCGACGAGAAGCACTGCGAGGGAGAGAGGTCATGGTGTGGGCGACGAGAAGCACTGCGAGGGAGAGGTGATGGTGTGGGCGGGTGTTGGCGGGGAAGCGGATGTTGGAGGCAGAGCAGGGGCGATAGGAGGGCGACAGAAAATGGCAGAAGTAAAGATGTGCACTTTAACTACATATTCTTTCTTTTCTCTGATTTAATACAATCTGTGTTCTGGAGGCTGCAGTTGTGCTCCTGTCGTGTTGTGAGTTGTGGGATTCTGTTGAGCGAATGACCGGTGCTAAGCATGACAGTTCCCTTGACACAATATTATCACACTCTAGGTGGCTGGCCTTGATGCTGCAGTATTGGCTTGCTCTTCTGGCTTCCGTCCTCTTCTACCCTCTCGTATTTTTTTTCTTGAGCTCTCCAGTTACAGTATCTGATTTCCTGCCATGTCCTGCTCTGGATTATGAGGGAAGTATTGAGCACACACACACACACACACACACACACACACACAGCTAATTCACAAAGTAATCAACAATCTCGAGGAATGTTTCAACTATGGCACGGTCGAGGAACAATAAGCAAACTGATTACTGTTTTACACGGGCGAGAAACTTTACGATTTGCTAGTCACGCCAACTCGTGTGTGTGTGTGTGTGTGTGTGTGTGTGTGTGTGTGTGTGTGTGCCATCGCGAGTGACACGTGGTTTTCTCCGTACTCCTATCACCACCACCACAACACCCTTCCGTTGCCACCGCAGTCCACGTCTTCCTGAATCCATGACGGGGGTGGTGGTGGCAGTGCTTTCATCCAAGGCAGTCTATGGCAACACCCTGTCCTCACCAGCGTCTCGTCCAAACACCACTAGCAGTCTTCCCAACATGTGTCCGCGAGCTTAAGTTACTGTAGAAATAACTACTTTAGCTATCATTGAAAGTTTCCAGACCCTCACATGCCTCCCCTCCTCCCTCCATCCCCAGCGCGTCTCTCTGGCTCCAATACAGGAGGCGAGTGTAAAAATAGTCCAGTTGCATTCTTTAGCCACAAAAGAGAAAAGTTGTTGAGCCTTACATACTTACATTAGCATTTTATTACAGAAACACCTCGGCCATAAGGATAAATTTTGCTGTCAAGTTCCACGATAAATATTGGATTTACTGCGAGAACTTTAGCAAGGAGATTAGGAAGGAGTGCGTCGGGGTGGAGGGAGTGGAGAGGTGTGGCAGGGAGAGGGGAAAGAAAACGTGGTGGTGGAGAAAAGATGAGGAAGGGAAGGAGGGAGGAATGCAGCGCCGTGAGAAGGCTGCAGATGTGAGGCGGTGAAGGGAAGGACTCCACCGGGGATGAACAAGTGGGCAGATATTATGACATGTTTCAGCGCCTCTTTTTCGACCGTGAATATACATACGAAAGACTGTGAATTACGTGACGCTGGTGAATCTCCAGACATTTACAAGCTTTATACACTACAGGGAGGGCGATGTGTGTGTACAGGTGTGCTTCAGTGTGGCTGCGTGAGTCTCTTGCCTCACCAATGTGTTGCCTGCGTCGTGAATGTGAAAACAAAAGGCTCGATGGAGTTTGGTGGGGAAAAAGAGACACGGGATGAAACAGCAGCAGCACCACACACACACACACACACACACACACACACACACACACACACACACACACACACGCACACACAGTCACACAGTCACTCACTCACTCACTCACTCATTGACTCTCTCTCTCTCTCTCTCTCTCTCTCTCTCTCTCTCTCTCTCTCTCTCTCTCTCTCTCTCTCTCTCTCTCTCTCTCTCTCTCTCTCTCTCTCCGATATTTTGATTGTCGTCTTCTTCATAGAATGACAAGTAACAAAGGCGGTCGTCTAGATATAAGAGAAGAACTCTCCTGGTTCATCGAGTGTTTCCTCGCCACCAGAATCCACTCCCTTGTCTCTCTAACACAAAGGATTGAGTCTTGCTGGGGCTGCCGTCACTTACAATACACAAGATATGATGCAGTTGTTCGTTGTTCTCCTAACTTGTTATTACAGAAGCTTCCTCGCTCATTGCCACGACATTAGTGGTACTCGACACAACGACAATAGCCTGCAGTCCTACACACACTCATCTGGTTTGATTAATAGGTATAACAGTTAACTAGGCAGGCAGGGGGGAGGGGGGAGTCAGAGGAACAAATGGTATTGATTTTATATGGTGCTCTAAATGAGTAGCTCTTGTGTGTTAATGCGACTAGACGTTAATCTATTTACCGACTTATCTCTTCATTTAACTACATATTGATTGACTTGATTTGTCTTTATCTAGCTTTACTATTACTCTCTCTCTCTCTCTCTCTCTCTCTCTCTCTCTCTCTCTCTCTCTCTCTCTCTCTGACACAGCTTTACAATCTATTCTATGCGGGGGAAGCCTGTCTTGTCCTGTCCTGGTGCATTCCCTCGTGCAGCGGAGGCCGCGTCCAGCAGTGAACCTTTGTAAAGGTGAAATCTAACTATGGCCTGAGAGAAAGGCACTAACAGGTTGAGAACAAGACTTCAAAATGGATAATGTTCACAGCGAAGTGTTGAGACTCGTCTGTGTCTACTTCCCCTTAGCTGTAAGGACCGCAACGCGACGAGGCACAGACGTAGCATGCAGGCAAGCACCATCTGCCTTCCCTGCCTCCCTGTCTATTTCCCCTTAGCTGTGAGGCGCAACGATGCATCCAGGCACTATCTAGGCACGCACCGTCTGCCTGCCCTGATGACGGCCTTCATCCCTTCTACCAGTCACTGGCAGATTACACCGCATATACCACCTGGACGGTCATGCTTTCCGCTCGGCCAGTCTTCCTTCACCAGCATCAATAGAAATGCATTATATTTTTCTCAGTGACTTCCTTGTCATTCTTACACGAGGATATGTTGCTGCAGTTAAGGATGGTAGGAGTTAGACACATCCCGGAGGCCATGAATATGAAAGATTGATAAATTTTTTCATGATAAATACGTGTGTGTCCAATACTTGCTCATGCACACACACTCTCTCTCTCTCTCTCTCTCTCTCTCTCTCTCTCTCTCTCTCTCTCTGGGCAGTTTGGGAAGTGTATTGATGCCCTTTCTTGAAACAGCAGGTCGTAGAAAAATAAAAGACACAGGCGTAGTAAGAATTCATCAGTAAAAGAGATGAAAGAATATGAACACTAATTTACTTTTGCATTGTTTAGGAGGACAAAATAAAGGGGAGGGTAAAAAAGAGCCTTATCTAGTGCGTTGCTAAGCCTTTATGCCGAAGATGAGTAACTGAGTTTGTTGGTAAGACCCGATTCGCTCTACCTTTACATCCCTGCCTTGGACCCGAGTGGCGGAGTGGAGGCTGGTGATCTTAAAAGGTGTTTCTCTCCACGGTGGATGGGCTTCGGCTACTCTGAATGTCCTATTTTGCCTATGAAAGAGTTAGGTGGTGTGTGTGTGTGTGTGTGTGTGTGTGTGTGTGTGTGTGTGTGTGTGTGTGTGTGTGTGTGTATGTGTGTGTGTGTGTGTGTGTGTGTGTGTGTGCATGTGTGCTTGTTTGCTCTACATGTACACAGCACGAATTATTATAAAGGGCACAGGGAGGCTTTGTGTAAAGAGAGGGGCAAAAAAAAAAAAAAGTCTGCACGTGCAGTGTCGAAATGTACACCCCAAACATTCAGAAAAAATAGAAAAGTGTGTGTGTGTGTGTGTGTGTGTGTGTGTGTGTGTGTGTGTGTGTGTGTGTGTGTGTGTGTGTGTGTGTGTGGGTGGGTGTGTGGGTGGGTGTGTGTGTGTAGCAATGACATCAGTAACAACCCTACCCTAGTAAATTCAACATTAGTACACCAGCTCTTGATCATTAAATATAAAAAAATGTACAGCAGGCCGACGAGCGTCATATATACGTGGAAAATGTTTAAATACAAAGCACAAAAGAGGCAGACCAGAAAACAATAAGGCGGAGTGCATGAAAGAGATGAGGAAAGAAGAAAAACTAGATCCGCCCAGTAGTCAAAATCAATGAACCAAAGGAAAATCTGAGCTGAGATAAAGTCAAATATAAATCTTGCATGGACCAAAAAGTACCGCACCTCACCGGGAAGGAATCTGGTACAAAAAGAAGTCTACATATGTGTATTAAATAGATATTCCGTGCACAAATCCAGTGGAGAAGGTGAGGGACACGCGGCAGAGGGGAAGAAGCACAGAATCCATAATCCCGCGGCGGAGAGATGAAATGGACGAGAGATCTGAGAATATGTAAAGCTAAACGTATATCTGCCTGACTTGCTGCTATTGAAGTGAGTGCTGCCGGCTTGCCTCCACTCCCACGCCGCCCTCCACCACAACCCTACAGCTCTTCATCCTCCCGTCACACTCCACTTGCCCTATGTTCCACTTTTAAACTCATTTCAAATTTAACATGTCTACATCCACTTTCTCAGCCATGACTCCCCACATCCACCATCCGCGTCCATCCAGCAATACTTCGTCCCTTGCCAGCACGCTAAGGAAAGGATATAGCAGGAAAAGAAGTCTTGTTTGGTTCTATCTGTTCGAGCTGCAGTGTTTAGCTCAGTACAAAGCCCCGTTGTAAGCCAGCAAGCCTCCATGTGTTCTTCTCGTGTAATCCACCGTAGTCCAGCTTGCCCATCCTCCTCCTCCCCCACTCTCCACCACCCTGCCCTGTCTTTTTTTTTTTTTTTTTTTATTAAGTAGGAAGGACACTGGCCAAGGGCAACAAAAATCCAATAAAAAAAATGCCCACTGAAATGCCAGTCCCATAAATGGATCAAAGCAGTGGTCAAAAATTAATGAATAAGTGTCTTGAAACCTCCCTCTTGAAAGAATTCAAGTCATAGGAAGGTGGAAATACAGAAGCAGGCAGGGAGTTCCAGAGTTTACCAGAGAAAGGGATGAATGATTGAGAATACTGGTTAACTCTTGCGTTAGAGAGGTGGACAGAATAGGGGTGAGAGAAAGAAGAAAATCTTGTGCAGCGAGGCCGCGGAAGGAGGGGAGGCATGCAGTTAGCAAGATCAGAAGAGCAGTTAGCATGAAAATAGCGGTAGAAGACAGCTAAAGATGCAACATTTCGGCGGTGAGAGAGAGGCTGAAGACTGTCTGCCAGCATTCTACGCAGTAATCCTCCACACATTGTCCAGCCCGTTCGCTTTGTATTCCTCCCATAAAACGAACAATTTAGTATTCAAATCCACATGTTGGCTGGCAGATAGGTAGACACGTAGTCAAGAAGGATGATAGATAGTGAGGTAAGATGATAAATAAGTAGTGAAAATATCAAGAGTAATAGTCGTGAATGAAATTGTGGCGATAACTTGTAAATGTACGACTCCATAAAGAAAGAAAACGACTGAACGTAAAAACCGTATCGTCACACCGAGCACGTTCACTTAAAGAAATGTTCTCATGGCCCATTAAAGTGATGAAAGAACGCTGCATTTCCTATAAAGAATTAGAAGTCCATGATAAGTTTTTTTTTCTTTTTTTTTAACTTCCCCCTCAGTGAAGAAGTATTTTTAGTCAATCTTATTGCTGGGATAGGAAAAATGTTTAATGATATTGTATCCATTTTTGGTGACAACGAAAATAAACAATTTCTCCTAAACTATTTCCATTTTTTTCCGACAGGGAACGAAGGAGAGAGAGAGAGAGAGAGAGAGAGAGAGAGAGAGAGAGAGAGAGAGAGAGAGAGAGAGAGAGAGAGAGAGAGAGAGAGAGAGAGAGCGTGTGTGTGTGTGCACGCAATCATTAGTAGCAGTGCGCAGAAAGCAGACAATCGAGGCTTTTCTTCCCATGGAGTTATATAACATTTTCATTATCCTTTTTTTTTCTTTTATTTCCTTTCAAATGTTACAAGTAAGCCTTCAGTTGGTGGAGAGCCGTGCATCTTACTAAGCATCTTGCGTGTTCCTTCCGCTGTGTGTTCAGTGTCTTGTGCAGCTTCCTGGACATTAAGGGAGAGTTCTGTGCCCTCAGGTTGTATTACTTGCTGCTGCGAGAACAAGTATATCAATGTCCTCGCTCACAGACTCTTTATAATCAAACGCAAATAATTTCCTCCTTTAAACCGAAGTTCTGGTGAAGTAATCAATATAATGGCATTACTATATTAATTACAAAAAGAAAATAATAAGCTATGACGGAGATAGACAGCACTGGCAGACGGTTACAACACTTGCCAGACAGAAGTTCTTGCTGTTATCAGACAACAAGCCACCTGTCACTAAATGAGCCCTCTCCTCTCCTCTCCTCTCCTTACAGTCAAGCCTAAAAGGAAATCTCGCAGTGAGGAATGTCGCCTTACTTCTGAGTCGTAATAGCATTTCCGAAGAAACATAATCGAGTTTGAACAGATTCTCTCTCCAAATTCTTCCTTTCTCACTCTATCGCCTCGCTAGGTGCAGTGGTCAGAGGTCAGTGGTCGCCGCACACTCCACACAACTTTTCATCCTCCTTCACGGGCTAGTCGATAAATGGTTATCTTGGGATATCTCCGGAAAATAAACTGCCGTAACCTTGATGTCACAGTTTGTCCGGCGGAGGTATTCTTTATGGTATTTTTGTCCGGACACTCTCAAGATCAAAGGCAAGACCTGAGGGGACGAGGCAACGTGCGGCTTACGAATCGACACAACCTTACCTAAAACGCTCGTCACCGTGAAGCTCTGCACCATTAAAATTTTACAGAGTTCGCTTCAGTTTCTGTCAATACGAGCGCATGTCATGGCGTAAAAGATTCTGGGAAGGAAGGAGGAACATATGAAAGAACTGCAACGAGAACTTGCAAATATGGTCATTCATTAAACTTCTCCCCAGTGTTTGTGAAAGTAATGAAGTGAAAATTACTGCAAAAAAAAAAAAAAGTGAGCTTAATTCTAATACTGTTATGCATTCTTGCGTGTTGTGGTGTGGTAAGGTATTGGGCACTCAGGCACCAAGACTGTTGTGGTGATGGAGGCAAAACATTTAGATCCAGTGCAACTAGAGTCATTCTGCTCACCAGGGGAAAGTCTACGAATGAAAAATACACTCCACACTGAATACACAAAGAGTACACTCCGCCGCACGAAGGTTTGCCAAGTCACGAGTTCCACCAAACCCTCGGGGAGTTGTATAATTTTCCGGCCACGTAATGAAGGTGTGAGGGCGCGGCCTGAACGGGACGACTCACCCCAATGAAGATTAATGTCACGGCAGGAAAGTTACCTCAAGTGTGTTGGCGGAGTGCGTCAGATTAATGGACACTAGGAGGAGGAGGAGGAGGAGGAGGAGGAGGAGGAGGAGGAGGAGAAAAGCACTCATTTCTCAAGTTTAAGCTCCCCACCATCCAGTAATTACATTGGAAACGCAAACTTGTAAAAACTTCTCTTCAATCTCGCGCCAGCTGATTAAAAACAAGGGAATGAGAATGCTTATAATGTACAACTAGTCACTACAACCACCAACACCACCACCACCACCAGCCAGTCTGACATGCATGCTGGTGGTGGTGGTGGTGGTGGTGACGCATGAACAACAATTATTTCATGAACCATATAATATACTGTTTCTATGTGATTTAGCCAGTTTACCACTATCTTCACTTCCTTAAAGATAAACTAAGCCACATATCACACATATCTAACTGTATCCTTCCTCCACCTTTCATAAAAATGTACCGAAGGATTGTGCACAAGCCCTTCATATCCTCACATACACGCACATCTTCTTTCTCCTTCACTCGCCCTGACGACTCACGCAGCCAGACAAAGCTGATACACAATCCATTCACACATTTATTTTTCTGCGTGCACTGAACCTTCCCTTAATCCAACTCCGGCACTCCCAAAGCCTCAACACCTTTGCTCTCTCTCTCTCTCTCTCTCTCTCTCTCTCTCTCTCTCTCTCTCTCTCTCTCTCTCTGATCCTGCAGCTCACAGTTGCCTCTACGTACACCAATACATCCAACTCTAAAAAGATAAGTGAATAAATAGAAGAATGAACTAAAAATTATACACTGCATCAAAGCCATTCCCAAACATATGAATAAGAATATAATATTAGAAACAGCAACATAAAGGGCGGTTGTAAAATCGGTAATCCCATGTTAAATTGCCTATGTTCAACCTGTATCTCCTCCCTTATTTATGGACAAATTTCTTTCATTAAAAAAAAAAGAAAACATTTTAATCGGGAAGAATGGGAGAACAATGTCTGTTTTTTTCTGCGATATTTTTTTTTTTTGTTCGTTGAAAAGTAAAAAAAAAAAAAAATGACTCAAATATTTGTCAAAAATGAAAAATCTACTCCAAACAAAAATTATGATAGGAGACTTTGTTCGCCTCTCATAGTTTCCTAAGCTGCAATGGCCCATATATGTGTAACAGAAATAACAACAACAGAAAGATAATTTTTATATGCCAAAATCCGCCATTTCGAGATATCGCGTCATATTTAAGGGGTGACTATAATTCACCAGTTGCAGCCACGGACTTCAAATTCACATGACACATACATCAGAATATGTTGAAAAGGCAGGCATAGTTTCATTTAGTTACTCAGATAAGTTATGTACACTGGCCGAGAACGATTCATGATTGCATGCTTAATTACCGGGGGGAGAGGAAGGGGGAAAAAAAAGAAAATAATTTGATACCGAGCAACAGTAACAGTCGCAGTCCTCGTACGCCTAAAGTGTGGCTGTAATATCACATGCTCTAATTATTGTGAGAGCCTTGGCAGCACCAACAACAGCAGGAACAGTATGCTCAACAGCTGCCTCGAGGCGTCACTCCGTACAGTGTCTTGCTTCGCAGCACTGCAGGCGATACTTCCCACTAATGTGTCCCGTGAGGCATCAATAGAATATTCCATTTGCCAGTCTATCCGCGTGTCAAGCCTTGGCCACTTGTTAGTATTGTATTATTCGGCAGACACGTCTTCCGGAGAGGAGCAAATATTGTGAAAAGTGTGTGTGTGTGTGTGTGTGTGTGTGTGTGTGTGTGTGTGTGTGTGTGTGTGTGTGTGTGTGTGTGCTC